>NC_060271.1:31258836-31417681 GCF_021613505.1 Equus quagga | reverse complement strand
CGCTCTCGGCCCCCCCCACGGCTCCACCCCCTTTCATCCCGCTTCCTTGTCTCCCACTGCCCGGGTGCCACACCCCTGCGCACCACCTCAGTGCGCCTTGCCTCTTCCTCTCCTACAGATTCGTTCCCAGCCGCATGACCTCTCCCCTTCAGCCTGACCCCCACCCCGCCCGCAGCCCTGCCAGTCTCCGTGCCCCGCTCCGCCCTCATCGCCCCACTCTCCCTGGCTCCGCACACCCGGCTCTCAGCCTCGGCTTTGCGCGCGGCCAGGGCCGCCCACCGCCCTTTGGGTCCGCCCTCAGCCGCGTGTCCGTCTCTGAGGACTTTGTGGCTCCGCGCTTTTGGGTAGCTGTGTGATTTTGGGAAAATTACATCCCTTCTTGGAACCTGAGTTTCCTTATGTGTAAAATGGGAAGTGGAAGTGTGTTACCCACTTGGTTGTGATGTTGCGAGGAAAGAACCTCACACGTGCGTGTACCTGATAGGCTCTCAGTAACCCGCTCCACCTTACCCGGCCCTCTCACCCATGTCTTCGTTCTTCCTGGGCCCAGTCTGGGGTCTTTCAACCCCGCTCACCATCCCCACCAGGCTAAAGACTGCCACTCCTCCCCACCCCCTAACCTCTGCCTCTTGGGAACCACCTGTATCCTTGGGTGGATGAGGGATGGGGTTCAGGATAGAAACTCACTTAAGTTTAGTTCTGGAGCCTGAGATTCTCTGGAAAAGACTCGTTCAGGTGAAGCAATCGGGGGGAGCACAGCGGTGAAGAACACTGGCTTTGGGTCAGACACACCGAAGTTCCAATCTCGGTGCTGCTGTGTGCAGCTGGGTAAATGGCTTGCTTCTCTAAGCCTGAATGTCGTCCTCTTAAAATGGCCCGATGGTATTTTACCCCATAGGGTGATTGAGAGGATTATGTAGTTTGCATAGAAAGAAAAACAAACTTGAAAAGATGTATATTAAAATACTACCAACTGAGGACATTATGAGTAAAATTTTTTTCTTTTGGCTAATCCGTATATACTCACTTTTCTGTACCAAGCATATACTACTTGTGTGTCAGAATTGAAAGTTGAAAAAAATGTGTATAATCTAGTGGAGAAGGCATGACAAATATGCTGTGAAACACAACCCTGGTATTTTAAGTGCTGGAGGCATTGGGAGCTCTCTCTGCTGGACCTGCTCTCCTCACTCTACTCAGGCTTCCTGGACACCTTCATCCAAGCCGCCAGCTTCTTTTATGCCATTAATGTTGATGTCTTCTGTGTTAGTTTTCTATTGCTGCTCTGACAAGTTACTTTAAATTTGGTGTTTTAATACGACACGTGTATTCTCTTACAGTTCTGGAGGTACTGCTTCCTTACATTCTTTGGCACCCGACTTCCTCCATCTTCAAGAGCATTTTGTTTCTGTGTTCTATTGTCTTCTTTTCTGTGGTCAAATCTCCCTTGGCCTCCCTCCCTCCTTGGCCACCCACATTTGTGATTACATTTAGGGCACACCCAGATAATCCAGGCTAATCTCCCCATCCTTAACTTAATCACTTCTGCAAAATTCCTTTTGCCATATAAAATAACATTTATGGGTTCCAGGGACCAGGGCCTAGATATCTTTGAGGGCCGTTATTCAACCAACCACATCTTCCAAGGCTCTGTCTCCAGCCTGGACCCTTCTCCAGCTTCACAGCCTTCATGAGGTTATCTCACAGACAGACACCTCAGACTCTACTTGTCCAAAACTGAACTCGCTATCTTGTACCCCGTCCCTGGCCCCAGCTCCTTCTCTGTCCCTGTCTTGGTGGAAGGCACCACCATGCACCCTGTGGGGAGCATCTTACCATCTCCTTCCACCAACCTCCACTCAATCAAGCCTTATCACTGCTTCCTAAATGGCTCACAGATGTGCCCATCTTCCCCATCTCCAGGCCACCGCCTCCACTCTCACCTCCTCCCCCGTCTCCCTGTCCCCAGTCTTGCATTTCTGATCTGTTGCTCCCCTGCTTAGAACTCTTCCATGGCCTCCATTGCTCTCTGGGTGAAAGACAAACTTTTTTTCCTGGCTGCCTGGTTCTACATGGTCTCATTGCTCCTGCCATCGTCAGCCATAATTATCTCTCACCATTGCCTCCCCTCCGTGATCTCAGCCCTCTCACTATTCTTCTCTTTACCTGTAAGACTCCTCCACCCCCCTTCAACTGGCCAAATTAGTTGTCACTTCCTCCAGGAAGCCTTCCTTGATGTCCCAGGGGTTCCTACAGGACTGGGTACCCTCTACCACAGCACTTCTCACTGTGGATTGTGATCACCTGTTTGCTGGTCTGAGTCTCTGGCCCCCTTATTTATTTATTGAGCACTTACTATGTGCAGTCACAGTGCCAAGGGCTATGGCTCACTCAGTACCCACAACAGGAGGTACCCAAGGATGCAGGCGATATTATTCTTCCCATCTCCGTGTTATAGGTGGCAGACTAAAGCCTCGAGAGTTTACTTCATATAAAGTCAGAATGAACAAGACATATAACCGAGATTCCAACCCAGGCCTGCATGCCTCCAAAGCCCTTTCTTTTGTTTTATTATTAATCATCAAATTATGCCACCCAACTAGAAAATATTGCCCCTTGTAAATTAAGTAGATATGAATGTTCCATATATTCTCTCCTATAATTAAAACATTCCACCCATCAGAGGCAGAATACTGTCATAATATCTTCAGGCTCACAAATCCCTCACTATTTTGTAAAGCAACTACTTCAGTGTCAAATCCTATATCAGATCCTCAAACTGAGAGACACACAAACTGCTGGTGTGCCCCTTGCTGGAGTGTAAGTTTTATTTCAAGACTTTTGGCAGAAAATTGAATAACAAATGATAAATAAAAATTACAGTATTATATGGAAATAAGAAAAACCCAGGGTTTTATCAGAGTAGGTTATAAGATTTTTAGGAATTTTCAGAGAAAACATGTGCCTTCGAGGAAATTTCCAGGTGATTCAAGCTATTTCCCCAGACCACCCTGTGTAAACGTTCACCTTACTAGGGCTACTTCAAGGGAAGAGTTCGAGACACACTACTTATAAAATAGCTGTTTCTAGGTCCCTGGACCAACCTGTACAAATCTGGCTGCCTGCAGTTCACTTGGTCATTCAACAAACATTGATCAAGTCATTCTAGGTGTATTCCCATGTGGAAAATGAGGAGTAGGGAGGCTGTGGGTTCCAAGATGGGCAGGATATGGAGCAACTCTCAGGGAGCTTGTACTCATAATCATAAGACTCAAATTGTAAATACCCTTACAGGGTGCTGTGGGAGTTAGGGATGGGGACAGGAAAAGAGAGTCCTTCCGGCTTCTGACTCAGAGAAGTTCAGGAGGCTTCAGGAAAGAAGGGGAAGCTGAGCTGAGCCCTGAAGGATTTCAGGGATCTGGGGATAGAAAGAGCAAAGACAGGGAAGAAAGACGGTGTAGATGAGCCCGTTTCCCTCAGCGTAGACACATGCTGTGACATCTCCCATAATAAAATGGTTCTTCTTGACCCAACTTCTCCCTCCAGCTGCTGCCCCGTTACTCTGCTCCTTTTTGCAGCAGAAGTCACTGAAAAGTTGCCACTATGTTCACAGCATCTGCTTCCTCTCCTCCAATATTTTTCTTTTCAGTAAAATAATTTTTTGCTTTTGTTTAAATGTGATGTGAATAATTCAATTCCGTTGAAATTTTCCCTAGATTTCCAGGCTTGGGGTAATCTCTAAGTAATCTCTAGGGGTGTGATGTCATGGCATGCTCACGATTAGGTTTATATTGGATCAAAATAGACAGAGGAGAAAATTTAAGGATCCTAGTGTTTGATGTACCGAATGTAAATACTCTCTTTCAGTGTCATAACTTTCTAAATAGAACCTCTTAAGATGATGAGAAGAGAAGAGAACCTCTTCTCTTCATTTCTGCATACAACCCGTAGTGTAGAGTCAGGAGCAGCTGCCTGGACAATCCTCTACCAGCATCACTGGATTATTGTGCTGGATTCTGGGTCATAGGCAAGCTGCCATCTGTCAAGGGGAGAAACCAGGATGTTGCTGGGGTTGAGCAGTGGGGAGGATGAGCAATGCACTCAGAGAGGCCCTGGAGGCGTGCTCTGTGGGGCCACTGGAGACAGCAGGAGGAGTTCAGGAAGGAAGCCAATGCCTGAACTCCAATATTCTCTTTAACTCCCTCTGATCAGACTTTTTGTGTGTGTGTGGTGTTTTCTTTCTTTCTTTCTTTCTTTTTTTGGTGAGGAGGATTGGCCCGAGCTAACATCCATTGCCACTCTTCCTCTTTTTGCTTGAGGAAGATTGTCCCTGAGCTAACATCTGTGCCAATATTTATTTTATATGTGGGACACTGCCACAGCATGGCTTGATGAGCAGTGTGTAGGTCCGTGCCTGAGATCGAAACCAGCACACCCTGGGCCACCGAAGCAGGGCACGTGAACTTAACTGCTACACCACTAGGTAGACTTTTGCTCCCACAAGCCACTGAAACAGCTCTCATCAAGGTGCCCCCCACATTGTTGAACCCAATGGTCAGTCCTCAGTTCTCACCAAGCTTGGCCTCCCAGCAGCTTCCTGTGCCTTCCTCCATGCTACATTTTCTTCACTGGGCCTCCAGGACGCCACACTGTCCTGATTTTCTTTCTCCCTCCTTGGCAGCTCCTTCTTGACCTCCTTTGTTGGTTCTCTCTGTTCTTCCTGACACTGTCTTAACACTGAGGACCCCAGTCCTTGGTCTTTACTCTCCTCTCTCTGCTCACTCCCTTGACGATCTCATCCAGGCCCATGACTTTAAATACCACTTAGATCCTGATGATTCCCGAACTTATAACTCTAGCCTGGACCTCTTCCCTGAATTCCACACTCCCATGTTCAACCGGCTCCTTGACACTCCCACTTGGGAGTCTAATAGGGCATCTTGAATTAACAAGCCCAGAGCTGAACTTCTGATTTTCCTCCCCGAATCTCTTTCCCCACATCAGGAAGTCTGTTGGCTCTACCCCCGAAAGAGATCCAGAATCCGCCACTCCTCATCACTTCACTACCAGCCTGATCCAAGCCACCGCCATCTCTTGCCTGGATTACTTCAGGAGCCTTCTGATTGGTCTCTCTGCTTCCACCCTTGCTCCTCTGCAGTCTACTCTCAACAGAGCAGCAAGTGATCCTTTAAAGTATCATGTCAGATCACGTAATTTCACTCCTCAAGACCCTCCAATGGCTCCTCATTGCACTCAGACTAATAGCCAAGTCCTTGCATGACCCACAAGGCCCTACATGACCTGCCTCCTTCTGACATCATCTACTATCACTCTTCCCCTTGCTCCTCACCTCTGCTCCAATCACGCTGACTTCCTTGTTCCTTGAAGGCACTAGGCACATTCCTGCCTCAGGACCTTTGCACTGGCTGCTCCTCCTGCCTAGATTGCTCTTCCTCTAGATAGCCACATGACCAACTCCTTCGATTTTTTTCAAGTCTTAGCTCAACTGTCACCACCTTAATGATGCTTATCCTGACCATCTCATTTAAAACTGCAAGCACCTGCATCTGCCCGGCACTCAGTCTCCCTCACCTCACTCTATTTTCTCCTGTTTAGGACTTATACCTTTTAACATGCTGCTTTTCTTCTTTGTCTGTTGTTTACCGTTTGCTCCCTCCATTAGAATGTAAGTTCTGTGAGAGCAGAGGCTTCTTTGTCCTGATTAGGGCTTTGCCAGAAACCAGGTTGTGTGCCCAGACTTTGGAGCCAGACCACCTGGGTGTGCATCCTGGCTTTGCTAGCTACCTTGGGTAAACAGCTTAATCTCTGGGGGTCTCCGTTTCCTCATCTGTAAAATGAGGGAATAATGGTGCCTCCCCCATAAGGTTTTAGAATGATTAAATGAGGTGATAGATGAAAAGGATTTGGCAATCATGCCTGGCACATAGTATGTCGTAGCTTGGTAAGTGTTAACTATTGTCCCCACATCTGGTCCATATTAGGCACACAATAAATATTTGCTGGACCAAGTAGATGTTTTTCCCCTTTTCACTGATGCCCAACGTTACATGACCAGTGAGTGGCAGGGGCAGAATTAGAATCCACATTTATCTGTGGTCAAAACCCCTGCTTCTTCCACTGCTCTATGATGTACCTATTGGAGATCAATTCTAGGCTCACTTCCAGGGACTGGAGAATTCATGTTTCATGTCACGGGGCAAGATGAGACCAGCGACCGGAAGAAGTGGAAATGAGGATAGCCAAAGAAAATGGATGCAAAGAGGGGCTCCTTCTCCCCTTTGGGATCAAGTCCACACTCCTTTGCATGGCCACAGGCCCCTCCTATCTAGCGCCAGCTGCCTCTTCAATCCTGTCTCTACGAAGGAATCCTGTCTCTCAGCCTCCGCCAGTTCCTGAGGCCACCCGACCACCACCTTTCTGCTGTTCCTTCTGCCTGCATGAGTCTCCCAGCCTCTTTGCCTGGCCGTCTCCTGACTCTGGTGTCGTTGCCTCAGGAAGCCCTCTCTGAAGGGCTCGATGCCCTTCCCATAGGCCCCGGGGCTTCCCCAGTACGTGTCACTTTGTTTCCTTGTTTTTCCCTCATCATTGTGCGTGCACGTGTGTATAAAGACCCATCCCACCCTTTGCTGGACCATGAGCTCCATGAGCCTGTGGCCTCAAGTTGTGTAAGATGTTCCCTACCCAAGGACCTGGAAAGTACCCAAGAACAAAGGGCAGCTACTCTGCAGGGCCAAATGGTCTTTGTGTGTCCTCAGTTCAAGCCACCAGCAGAGACTAATCTTAGAACCTCAATTATTAAATTCCCTTGAGAGAGAGTTGCATAGCCCCAGCCTGGCTCAGAAGCTTGCAAGGCTCCATGTTACTCAACTCCAGGACTATGAATTGAGGTCGATATCACGGCGCCCCCTAGAGTTGGGCAGTGCACAGCCTGCACAGCTGGAAGGCTGGGCAAAGTAGCTGTGAGTGCCCACTAGCGTGGGCCAGGCTTCCTGTGAGCTGTGGGGGCCTGCCAACACCCACAGAGTCCAAGCATAGCTGCGGGGACCTGCCCCTGTGTGCCCAGGGGCAATTTTCAGAGAAGAGAGTGGACTGATCAGATACACAAAGTTGACAGTTGTCATCAGGTTCCCAAAGGGTCCACAAACCCATAAAAGGTTAAAACCTCCTAAAGGGGTATTTGGTGAGCACATGAAAACGTTCATGTTAAAAGGGTATGTAAGGGCCAGCCTAGTGGTGTAGGTGTTAAACTCATGTGCTCTGCTTTGGTGGCCTAGAGTTTGCTGGTTAGGATCTGGCTGCGGACCTAGGACTGCTTATCAAGCCATGCTGAGGCAGGTATCCCACATGTGAAATAGAGGAAGATGGGCACTGATGTTAGCTCAGGTCCAATCTTCCTCAGCAAAAAAGAGGAGGATTGGCGGTGGATGTTAGCTCAGGGCTAATCTTCCTCCAAAAAAACAAAAAAAACCAAACCAAGAGTATGTATGTGAACCCATCTGCATAGCTGATCATCACCATTGTTCCTGAGAAGGGGGCTTGGGGTGGGCTAGCTCTCCTATGACATGAAGTAATAATATCAGTCATCAGCCTTACTTTCTGTAGGTTCTCTTCTAAGCCCGTTATATATGATCACTCATAGAGTGCTCTCAAAGGTGGGTACTATCATTATCCCCATTTCATAGAATGGAAAACTAAGACAGGGAGCAGTACGGAATTTGCTTAAGGTTACTGGTAAGCAAGTGATGGAATCAGGCAAGTGACAAACGCAGGCCATCTTCTGTGAACCAGCGGCCAGTGCCTGGGCTTCTATCTCCCTTGGCCTAGATGAGAGCAGACCCAAGTCAGGGTGGAACACTGGGAAGTTCAAGTTTGTCTTCACCAACTTCCTCCTTAGAGGGAGAGGATGTCCAGGGTCCTCCAACCCTCTGCCCCTGCTCCAGCCGGGGAAGGCCCCTAGCACCTTGGTCTGACACCCATCCAGGCAAGCTCAAGCGGAGGCTGTCCTGAAGTCTTTTCTCGAGCCTAGTGGGGACGAGCTTGGGAGACAGGCCTGGGTTTCAATGCTGGTTGCGCTCCTTATTAGCTCAGGCAAGCCTCAGTTTCCCCATATGAAAAATGGAGATAATAATGCCTGTCTCATGGGGTTATAGGGAGGATTAAAGGGAGCACGTGTATAAAGTAAACGACACCGGAAGTATTCGAAAAATGGTGACTCATGTTATTATTTGTCTTTGGTTGAAGAAAGGAAAAGTTACAGTTTTCTAGAGGTCTGTCTTATAGCTCTGGAGGTCAGAAGACTGAAGTGGGTCTTAATGGGCTAAAATCAAGGTGTTGGCGGGGCTGTGTTCCTTCTGGGGCTTTAGGGAAGAATTTCCCTTGCTTTCCCAGCTCCTGGAGGCCGCCTGCATGGCTGGCTCGTGGCCCCTTCCTCCATCTTCAAAGCCAGCAGTGCAGCATCTTGAAATCTCTCACTGACTCTGACACTGACTCACCTCCCTCTTTACTTAGAAGACCCCTTGCGATTATACTGGGTCCACCTGGATAACCCAGGATACTCGCCCCATCTCAAGGCCAGCTGATTAGCAGCCTTAATTCCATCTACAATCTTAATTTCCCCTTGCCATGTAACATGACATATTCACTGGATCTGGGCATTAGAACACGGCCATCTTCGGGGGGGGGAGGGGCGTTATTCTGCCATCCACAGTGAGTAAGTAAGAAAATGCTCTTGTTGGGCAGTGACATACTGGGAATTTGAGCTATGAGCATACCCGTGCTCAAAAAACAAACCTCCCATGGCTCCCCACCGCCTCCAGGATAAGGGCCAGACCTCTCAGCCTGGCAGGCAAGGTCTTCATGAACTAAACTCTATCCCGTTTATGAACAGGCACTCTCTGGCCTCCTTGCCTGTGTTCTGCCTGAAAGCCTTTTTCGTCCGTTTGTGATCTTTAAAGTCCCTCCATTCATCATGGCCAAGTTCAAACGTCATCTCTTCCGTGAAACATGTTCCGAAGCCCCAGAATGACTCTCCCTCCTCTGGCGCTGTTACAGAGTATTATTGACTGGAGTTATTTGTATTTGTCTCAGTCTGGGTTGGTCCCCATCTGACTGTGGGCCGTTGAAGCTTGGGGACCACTATAGCAACGGTCTGTGGTTCTCACACTTGAGAATCACACGGTGTCCCCTGGAGAATGTGTTAAAACACAGACTGCTGGGCCCTACGTCCAGAATTTCAGACTCAGTAGATCCGTGGTGGAACCTGGGAATCTGCATCTCTAACAAGTGCCCAGGTGGTCCTGATGCTACTGGGCTGGGGGATACCTCGAGAACCACAGGCACAGACGTTGAGGTGTTGGCCTGAGGCTCGAACCTCAGCTCTGCCTCTTGCTGCGGGACCGTGGATGCGTCCCTTGCCCTCTCCAAGCTGCTTTCTCATCTCTAAAAGGTCTCGCCATTCCCCCCACACTGGGTTGACTGAAGGAGTAACAGGCTTAGGCCAGTGCCATGCATCTCAGTGGTGCTGGAGAAATGGCACCGAGCTCCACCTCTATAATTTCCCTCTCCCTGTGTTTTGAGTTCCTTTGGGTGCTCAGTAAGAACTTGTGAATTGGTTTTAGGGAACCCTACTGACTTGGGCCCGATGAACAATGAGGGCAAAATGAGAAAAGCTGGGCAGGTCTGGGCCAAACAATGCTAATTACCTTCACACTGGTGAGTGTTTCCTTCTATGCCTCACGACCGCACAGCACAATGACAACCATGTGCGTGGTGGCGATGGACAGCAGATCAACTGTGTTGCAAGTTCATAGTCATTTATCCAACAGACACTTCCCTTGCACCTCCAACTGGCTTGCCTCAGAGGATGCACGGCCTGGGGAGGAAGTCTCCTTGTGGCTGGGACACTGCCTTTAGGCGTCCCTGAGGACCTGTTTCCTTAGGACACCAAACACACACACACACAGGCCCACACACACAGACACAAAAGGCTTCCTTTGCTGTTCCTGGAGCAAGGTGTCTTCTCACTGCTTCCATTTGCAGGACATGAATCATGCTCTCCATGGGCCTTTAAAGGGCTGTGTCTTTCCCCCCTCAGAATCTAGCATTGTACACACAGAGCAAACGTCCAAGTTCAGAATGGAACCCCTAAAATACCAGTTAGGAGGCTGGACCGCATAGTGGTTAAGACCATGAGCCTTGGAGCTGACTGACTCGACTCTAGTCCTAGTCCATCAGGAGGGCTGGGACTAGGGTGAGGCAAGCGAGGCGCTTCTCTTCCCTCACCTGTTGCCTTGCGCTAGGCATGGGCCTGTCCACCATTTCCAGCTGTGTGACCTCAGGCAAGTAACTTCACCTCTCTGAGCCTCATTGGGGATACTAATACCTATTCTATAAGGTTTCTGGGAGATTAAATAAAATAAAACCGGGTCCTTATTGGTCTTCAATAGTCTCAAAAAAGGGTAGTTCTTTTCCCAATTTTTGGCATTTGGCAGAGTGGCCACTAGAGGGCAGTGGTCCCCAGGCTGGGAAAATAACCTGTCTGGTGGTCAGTCATCCCTTTGAAGGAACACGCACACGCACACACACATGCGTGCACAAGTGTGCCAGGAGGGTATGTGGCCTTTATTGGGTTAACACAGCCACCGGCCAACAGATACACTGGGCATCCTGCTGGTGACTCTCCACATGGTCACTTGAGGATTGGCGCGAGCCTGAGACCAGTGAATTGTGATTTGTTGAGATGCTCTACTGCATATACCATAACCATTGGGCCTCCCGGCCTCTTCCAGAGCAGTTCCTTCTACTTGTTGTGCAGCCTTCTCCTCTCTTCCCTTGGGCAAGTGTCTCCTTCAGGTCCCTCCTGAGGTGACCTCCCTGAGTTCATTCTTCCCCAACTGGAGTCCATCTGGGCTCCCCAAGCCCTCTGTTCTTTCCTTAGCAGAAGCATGTATAACACGTCATTAAATTACTTATTTGTGTGCAGTTTAACTAAAGGTTAAGAGTAGGGACTGTTGGACCCCAGCCTGGGCTCTGTCACTTACTGTGTAACCGTGTGCACATTACCTAAACTCTCTGAGTCTCAGTTTCCTGATTCATAAAAATAGGGCTCATAACAATATCCAGCTCATAGGGTTTTCCTCAAAACTAAATGTTATTATGTGTTCAAGGCGCTGGTTTGTTGAACAAATGAGTGAGTAAGTGAATGTCTCTCAAACTCCACTGAGCTGTAAGTGCCTCAGGGCTAGGGACTGTCTTCTTTCTTTCTACGCTGTGTAACGCACGAATCCCAGTGTGGGCACATTGTAGTGCAGCGGTCCTCAAAGTAGGGTTCCCCTGGGCAGGAGCCGCAGCATTACCTTGAGCCTGTCAGAAACGCACATGTCCAGGCCCCACCCCGACCTACTGAATCAGAGCTCTGGGGATGGGGCCCAGCAATCTGTGCTTTAACAAGCCCTCCAGGTGACTCTGATGAGAGCTGAAATTTGAGATCCACCGGCCTAGAACAGAGAGGCTCAAAAGTATTTATTTAAATGAATGTACAGATCTGTAAAATATGTGATTTGAATTAGAAAAGGCGGTGAGCTCCAGGAAGGCAGCAGAGGCTGTAGTTTCCCCAGCACCTGGCAGATGCAAGTGCATAGAAGATGCTCGAAACGTGTTTGTAAAATAAACGAGCGAAGGCTGCTTCCAGTTCTTTTTGTGGCTCTAAGTGTCCTAAACTTTCCAAACTTCACTTTCATTGCCTGTCATCTCTTCCAGGATTGATGGAAGGATCAAGAGGCAAACGAAATATATGGATATTCATAACAAAATGGTATTGTCACACTGCTGAGGCCTGTTAGAAAATCTCGTTGAGAAGCCCCAGAGAGAGGCCGGCCCAGTGGTGCAGTGGTTAAGTTCGCGCATTCTGCTTCTCGGCGGCCCAGGGTTCACCGGTTCAGATCCTGGGTGTGGACATGGCACCGCTTGGCAAAAGCCATGCTGTGGGAGGCATCACACCTATAAAGTAGAGGAAGATGGGCATGGATGTTAGCTCAGGGCCAGTCTTCCTCAGCAAAAAGAGGAGGATTGGCAGTAGTTAGCTCAGGGCTAATCTTCCTCAAAAGAAGCCCCAGAGAGGTCTGGCTCTTCTGCTCCTGCTGTAATCTAGAACTTCAGGGACCTCAAGAGATGTGCTGCAGGTGCGCACCTGCCAGGCCTTGTCCATCCATGGAAAGAGGAAGCCAAGCCTTAAAGCAGGTCAATACCCTTGACAAGGAAGGAGCAGTAGTTATGACCCGACCCTGGCACAGGGTAGACAAGGAAGGAGCAGTAGTTATGACCCCACCCTGGCACAGGGTAGATGCTCAATAAATGTCTGATAAATACATGACCTTTGTCCAGCAGAGTGGAGTAGTCAATTGTATAGGTTTAGGGAAGTCAGATGTGGGCGTTTTTCTTGCCCTTATCTTACTGCTTTGTCCAGGATCACTAGGACGGTGTTGATTTGTAGGAGTGTCAGTAAGGTGTCCTGTCTTGTTTCTGTTGTCAGTATGAAATTTGCTGTAGAGTAGTAATTCCTATATATTCTCATTTATCTATCAGGTTTCTAAAAATCATAAAGGAATGTTGAATTTTTCACGTGTCTCTCCCGTATTTATGGAGATGGTCACATCAGTTTTTCCTTTAATTTGTCAATGTGGGTGACGCATAGATTGCTTTCTTTCCATTTTTGAGGGCAGGAATTCATGTTATGCACTGGTGTCTGAACAGCACCCAGCACTCAATAGGCACCCAAATATTTGCTCAATGAATAAATGAGGAACAGATTCCTGGGCAAACTTGCAAAAAGTAGCATTTCTATCTCACATTCTACACATGAGAAAACCTTGGAGTTTTGTAGTAAATATGCTGATAACGTGCTTGCATTCCTGGGATGGATCCAACTTGACTGTGATTTATTTTTATTTTGCAAGGTTATATTTAATTGGCTAATTATTATTTACAATTTGTGTCTCTACATTTAAGAAAATTCCTCGGTAATTTTCTTTTCTTGCATTGTCCTTGTCTGGTTTGGAGATCAAAGTTGTCCTAGCCTCATAAAATGAATTGGATCACTTCCCTTTCTTTCCCATTCTCTGAAAAATGTGTACATTCAAGATTAAGGTTTAATAAAACTCCCTTGTAAGTCCATCTGGCTCTGGCATCATCTGGAGTCAGAAACTCTCGAATGCCAAGTGAAGTTAGTTAATGATTCCTGTTTCTTCTTGAGTCAATTTGGGTAAATTTATTATTTTCTAGAAAACTGTCCCTTTCAAATACATTTTCAGCTCTGTCTTTCATTGGCTACATTACCTGGGAACTCTTTTTTTTTAAACAACTTTATTGAGGTACATTTTATTTCATTTCATTTTAGTTTTTAGTTTTTTGTGTGTGAGGAAGATTGGCCCTGAGCTAACATCTGTTGCCAATCTTCTCTTTTTGCTTGAGGAAGATTGTCGCTGAGCTAACATCTGTGCCCATCTTCCTCTGTTTTATGTGGCATGCTGCCGCAGTGTGGCTTAATGAGTGGTGCTAGGTCTGTGCCCGGGATCCAAACCCATGAAACCCGGACCACCAAAGCAGAGTCCACAAACTCAACCACTACGCCACCAGGTCGGCCCTGAGATACATTTTACATAATATTAAGTTCACTTATTTCAGGTATACAATGCAATGATTTCTAGAAATTTCATCAAGTAACTACAACTATTACCATAAATCAGTTTTAGAACACTTTCATGCCTCCCATAAGATCCCTACGTCCATTTGTAAAATAATAGGTTTATGTGAGGTATAATTCACATACCATACAATTCACCTAAAGTATACAATTCAGTAGTTCTTAGGATATTCATAGAGTTGTGTAACTGTCACCATGTCAGTTTTAGAACATTTCCATCACCCCCTTCCAGGAAAACCCTGTACCCATTAGCAGTCACTCCTCTTCCCTCTTCCTCCAAAGCCTTAAGCAACCACTTTCAATCTAAGCAATCAATTTAAGCAATCTACTTTCAGTCTCTATGGATTTGCCTATTCTGGACATTTCATACAAATGAAATCATAGAACATGTGCTATTTGTCTTTAGCTTCTTTCACTTAGCATGTTTTCAAGGTTCATCCATTGTAGCATGGATCAATACCTCATGTCTTTTCATTGCTAAATAATATTCCATTGTATGGACATACTGTATTTTCTTTATCCATTCATCAATTGACGGACATTTGGGTTGTTCCACTCTTGGGCTATTATGAATAACGCTTCTATGAAGATTCATGTACAAGCTTTCGTGTGGACGTGTTTTCGATTCTCTTGGGTAGACACCTAGGGGAGGAATTCCTTGGGCTGCACGGTGGTTCTATGTTTAACCTTTTGAGGAACTGCCAAACTTTTTTCCAGAGTGGCTGTGCTATTTTACATTCCCTCCAACAGTGTAAAAGAGTTCCAACTTCTCCACATCCTTGTCAGCACTTGTTATTATCTGTCCCTTTGGTTATTGCCATCCTAGTAGGTATGAGGTGGTGTCTCGCAGTTTGGATTGGCATTTCCCTAATGGGTGGCTCATGATGTTGAGCATTTTTTCATGTGCTTATTGGCCATTTGTATATCTGCTTTGGAGAAATATCTGTTCACATCCTTTGTCTATTTTTTAATCGGGTTATTTATACTTTTATTATTGAGTTGTAAGTGTTCATTTTATATTCTGGATGCAAGTCCCTGATTAGATATATGGTTTGCAAGTATTTCCACCCATTCTGTAAGTTGTCTTTTTACTTTCTTGATGAAGTCCTTTGCAACAAAGAATTTTCCAATTTTGATGAAGTCCTATTTATCTATTTTTTTCTTTTGTTGCTTGTACTTCTGGTGTCATACCTAAGAAACTATTGCCTGATCCAAGGTCATGAAAATTTATGCATGTGCTTTTTTCTAAGAGTTTTATAGTTTTAGCACTTACATTTAGATCTTTGATTCATTTTGAGTTAAATTTTGTATATGGTGTGTGTTAGGGGTCCAACTTCATTTTTTCACATGTGGATATCCAATTGTCCCAGAACCATTTGTTGAAAAAATTATTCTTTCTGCATTGAACTGTCTTGGCACCCTTGTCAAAAACCAATTGGTTGTAGAAGCCAGCCCTGTGGCATAGTGGTTAAGTTCACGTACTCTGCTTTGGTGGCCTGGGGTTCATGCATTCAGATCCCAGGCGTAGCCCTACACACCACTCATCAAGCTGTGTTGTGGTGACACCCTACATACAGAATAGAGGAAGATTGGCACAGATGTTAGCTCAGGGCCAATCTTCCTCACCAAATAAGTAAATAAGAATGACAAGCTATTTATTTTTTTAAAAAATCAATTGACTGTAAATGTGGGGGCTTATTTCTGCACACTCCATTCTATTCCATTGATCTATATGTCTATCCTTATGCGTGTCTTGACTTCTGTAGCTTTGTAATAAGTTCTGAAATTGGGAAGTGTGAGTCCTCCAACTTTTTCTTTTTTGAGACTCTTTGGACTATTCTTGGTCACTTATATTTCCATATGAATTTTAGGATCAACTTGTTGATTTCTGCAAAGAAGCCAGCTAGAATTTTGATGGAGACTGCATTGAATCCATAAATCAATTTGCGAAATATTGCCATCCTTTCATTTACTTAGATATTAATTTCTTTCAACAATGCTTTGTAGTTTTCAGAATATAAGTTCTGCACTGCTTTGGTTAAACTTATTCCTAAATATTTAATTTTTGAAGCTATTGCAGATGAAGCTGTGTTCTTAATTTCATTTTTTTGAGTTGTTCATTGCTAGCGTATAGAAATACAACTAATTTTGTATGTTTATCCTGTATCTTACCACCTTACTGAACTCATTTACTAGTTTTATATTTTTTGATGGATTCCTTAGGATTTTCTATATACAAGATCATGTTATCTGCAAATAGAACTAGTTTTTCTTCCATCCAATCCAGATATCTTTTATTTTATTTTCTTGCCTAATTGCCTCGGCTGGAACCTCCAGAATAATGCTGAATAGAAATGGGGGGAGCAGGCATCCTTGTCTTGTTTCTGATCTAGGGGGAAAGCATTCAGTATTTCACAATTAAGTATGATGCTGTCTGTGGGTTTTTCACAGATGCTCTTTATCTGGTTGAAGAAGTTCCCCTCTATTCCTACTCCATTGTTTTTTGTTGAATCACGAAGGGGTGTTGAATTTTGTTAAATGTTTTTTCTGCATCTACTGAGATGATCATGTGGTTTTGGTTCTTTATTCTACTGATAATGGTGTATTACATGAATTGATTTTCAGGTTTTTAAACCAACATTGCACTCCTGGGATAAATTCTGTAGTGTATAATCCTTTTTATTTATACGTTGCTGGATTTGGTTTACTAGTATTTTGTTCAGGCCACTCAACAAAAATTCAACTCCAATCTCAGACAACCACTAATTTACTTTTTGTCTCTATAGCTTCGCCTGTTCTGGACAGTTCATAAAAATGGAATCAACAACACGTGATCTTTTGTGATTAGCTTCTTTCACTCAGCCTATTGTGTTTGAGAGTCCATATTGTGTCAGTACTTCCTTCCTTTTTATGGCTGAATAGCATTCCAGTGTATGCATCTAATATTTTGTCTCTATTTACAGTTGATGGATATTAGATGTTTCCAGTTTGGGGCTATTATGAATAATGCTGCTACGAACATTCATGTGCAAGTCTTGTCTTTGCATGAACATGTTTTCATTTCTCTTGAGTAGACACCTAGGAGTGGAATTACTGGGTCCAAACGCTTATCTTTCCAAGGAACTGCCAAAGTGGCTGCATCATCTTACTTTCCCACCCGCAAAGTACGTGGGTTAGCTGGGAACTTATTTAAACTGAATGTTTCCTCATCTATAAAGTGGTGATAACAACACTGACCTCATAAAGTGAGCATTAAATGAGACTATGACGTGTGCAGGACTGAGCACAGTGCTGGGCCCAGCCAGACACACAGAAAGCCTTAATAAACGGCATCTTTTTAATGTTCCCTTGTCATTGCTAACGTCTCAAACCTCAGACCCTGCTTTGCTCACCTGGGCGATATTGTCTTCCTGCCTTCCACGGAAACTGACTTCTGGGTATCAAGTTACAGACACTTCTCATTAGTCAGTCCCCTGTCGTCTAACAGGACCCCCAGGCCTAGTCCCCTCATCCCACTGCCCTCAGGGCTGTCAACCTCTTTGGCTCATTGGGCTTTCCTAGGGCAAGGGCTCCAAATTGGCAGCGTTGGGGCAGCAGGCAGTGCTCCGCGTGCCTGTCATTGTCTGCTGGATGACAGGAAAGAAGGTATTGATTGCTCTGCTTGGAAGGGAGGTCTCCCTTCCCCCATATGCCTGAACTCCAGGCTACTCCTATTCATCCTGTAAGACATAGTTTGGGTACCTCCTCCTCCAGGAAGCCTTCCCAATGACCAACTCCCTCTCCCCCCAACTCCTATAATGTATATTACTGCAACTGTCACATCATTCATAACTATATTTCTGTGTCTGTGTCTTGTGAGCATCCTGAGGGTGGGGACTATTCTTATTCACTTCTATCTCCCCAGTGCCTAGCACATAGCAGGTATTCAATAACCCATAAGTAACCATATCCATGTACAAAGTATTAATGGTTACAAGTTAGCGTCAAGGAAAACTGCAGAAAATGTCCTTGAACTGGGCCTAGAAGAATAAGCAGAAGGCTGCTCAGCTGAAATAGAGAAAGGGCACACCAGGTGGAGTGAACAGCATGTAGAAAAAACCCAGAAGAGGGAAAGGATGTTGTTCTGAGGAACCGACACAGAAGCCAGTGTGGCTATGGGTGATGGGAAGGAGTGGCCAGTGAGGCTGGAAAGGTAGGGGAAGCCAGGTATAAGGCTGCAAATGGCTTTTCATGCCAAGCCAAGGGGGGGACTTCATCCTGAGGGCAGAGAGGAGCCACCCACTAAGTAGGGAAGTAACACGATTAGAGCTGCATTTTAGAAGGATCTCTCTGGGGTAGGGTCATGGGTTCTCAAACTGCAGCTGCATTAAAATCACCGGGAGGGCTCATTAAGAGATTCTGGGTCCCCTCCCGTGAGTTTCTGGTTCAGAAGGTCTGGGGTGGGGCCTGAGAATATGAATTTGTCTCAAGTTCCCAGGTGATGCTGGTCTGAGGACCACACAGTGAGAACCACTGATGTAGAGGATGGGATGGAGAAGAGTGGGGAGCAGCGAGAAGAGTAAGGAAGCTGTTGAAACCCCCTAGGTGGGAGGTGACAGAGGCAGAGCAGGCAGGTACTCACATCTTACATCTGAGCGCTGGTGACTTTTCAGTGTCTTAATGGTGAGATTTCAGGCATGGTACTAAGCCAACGTGGGAAAGGGAGGCTGTTTCTGGGGAAAAGTCAGCCAGTTGGTCAGGATAGTCCCTACCCCTAAGCTGGGAGGACCAGATGCACACTTGACAACAACCTTCAGAAGGACAACAGAGACGCAGCGCCCAGAGTTGCCATTTAATGCCCGATTATCACAACATGAGGAGGTTTACACAGTGCTCATCGAGGCAGGACCCAGGCGAAACCAGGCCAGCGGTAAGTGACCCGTGTGGAGCCCTAGCACAGGACCCACTCGCCCTTGAGACATGTGCCACATACAAGGCTTCTTCACTTACCCAGGAGCCAGGAGGCTGGCCGGGCTTCTGGTCACTGAGGATCCTTTGGGAGAACAGGGTCCCAGGATGAGTTGGGGACCTCAGGACACAATGATGAGAACCAGAAAGCTGCTTGCAAACAACCCCAAAAGCTTTCCCTTCAAATGCACTAAGCCACACAGCGCTCGGATGAGGGGACACCCAAACTCTTTCACTAAAAACTCTAAACACTGTGCGGAACTGAAGCTGAGAACACTTGGGGAGAGAAAATAAAGTCAAAACCATCCTGGAGCCGCTTTTACGAGCTGCACCATCTCGCTCTTCTTCCTGCAGCCACGCTAGTCAGCCCACAGCATTGCCGTGGGGAGGGGACGCCGCTAAGGTGGAGCCAACACTTTTAGCGGGAAGGGACACAGGAGCACGTCCCTGGTGTCAAGCCATCTCTTTGAATCCCCAACTCTACTGAACAATTTAATGCTACCGGGTTCCCTGGAGCCCCCGGGGCCTTTCATGCCCCTGGGGACACAGGTGACTTGGGGGCTGCTGGTGGGGCTGGGAAATTTCCTGGCAGAAATAATGTACTTCAGAAAAAACTGGCTTTCCTTCTGCCCTGGTTTTAAAGTTTCCCTGGCCCCTAAAGGAAATACCACTCCAAATGCATTCTTAAAGCACTGGAACATGGGAGGTTCCAAGCGTCACTGGCAAGGAAGACGTAAGAGCTTCTTTCCCATCCTGAGCCTGAGGCTTGGCCTGGGCGGTTCAGCCCCTGGGCCAGGCAGGGTGTGGAGAGGACAGCACAGGAGGGGGCAGGGGCAGCTGCTCAGGATACAGGCCATGGGCCCAAGGGGCAGCCCCTCTGTCCAGCCCTATGGCTGGGCATTCAAAGAGCTTGAATTCTGGCCAGATTTCATCATTAAACTCATTCCCGGTGGATCCTGCAGGCCTCTCTTTTCTCTATTCCAGGAGAAAGTTCTAGACAATCCACGGCATGGAAGTCAAACATCTCTGTCCTCAGAGATGGTGCATGGCTAAACGGCAGCCCAGCGGAGACCTCAGAACAGCAAGGCCATCTTCAGTCCCACATGCCCCAAACCAGAGCCCATGCAGCTCCCCTCACCCCCGCCCAAAGGTCAAGGTGGTCCCTTGGCCCTTGGCCTCTTGAACTTCAAAACAGGCTTCTGATGAGACCCCTGTGAGTATCTGGGGAGGGGAGATTAACGGCATTTCTGTAAAGCATACAAAATTAGCCCTGTCTATAGAGCGGGGCATCTGTGACCTGCTGGCCATTCCAGAGAGGGCCCTAACTTGGGGGCCCAGGAAACGGAGCAAATGACAAGGCACCACTGTCCCAAGCTGGACATTAGCTCACATCAGACTCCACCCCCAAAGAAGCCCACCTCTCAAAATTCAGATGCCAGTTGGTGAGCTCAGGAGCTCTCTTACGAGGCCAATTTCATATTTTAAATCAACTTAATGCTACAAACTTACAAAAAAAAGTGCTGCCCAGCTGAGCCCCTGAGGAAACCTAGCTCCCTGAGGGTGGGCGGGGGCCTCTGAGACCACCACCCCTGGCTGCCTCTCTCCAGAAGGCACAGCCTTGGTTCAGCGCAGAGCACCCCCCATCCCAGGCTGGGTCAAAGGGGAGAGTTGTGTCCCCCTTGCCCAGCTGGGCTACAGGGACAGTGTGGGATGGTCAAGCCTCTGGGGGATGGGGTGAGGCCAGACCTTCTCAGGACCCCAAGCCTGAAGAGGTAACACGAGCCCATCTCCCCATTAGCTGGTCTGCAAGGAAGACTCGTCCCTGTCACCCCTTCAGCATTCCTGTGACAAAAGGAACCAACATGCCATCAAGCCCTGGTCACCTCTGTCCCTGGGGGGGGGTCTATGGGAGAGCTGGGAGGAACAGGAGGTCCTTAAAGAATCACCCTCCTTCAACAAACATGGCAAAAAAACGATCCTTCCAGGGAACGGGAGGACAATACTGGCAGCTACCAGGGCGGGAACTTTCTGGCAGTTTCTGGTTTTCATCCCACCCTTCTCTGGGGTGGAGCTGCCCGGGTCCTCAGCATCAAACAGCCCCATCCCAGAGGGAGGCAGAGCCGAGGACAGGTGCCTGCGGCAGCTGTTACAGCTGCTTCCACATTCCTGTCCGTGTTTCCACAGGGGCACTTCTCTGCTGACCCCCCGGAGGATGGTGTTTTACATTCTAAGGCAAGAGGTAAGGGGTTCCACAGGAAGAGGGTCTCCTTAACTGGCTGCTCCAGTTTCCTCAGGAGCCCAGGGCGCCCTGGAACCATCTCTGGGACAGAGGAGACCAGGAATCTGGGGCTGGAGTCTGCAAGCTGAGAGCAGGAGAGGCCACAGGGCCTGCAGCTGCAGCCGCGACAGAACCTTGGGGCCGAAGAGCAATCAGCATTTCAGCCGATGGCCGGCCCCTCCGAGACGCATCCCCCGCCACCAGCACAAATCAGGGAGTTGGCCCGGCCAGGCCTAGGCCTGCCCTTGGCCCGTGGACAGCGTTGGGCCTGTCAGAGGAGAAGTCTTACTAGAAACTAGAACAATCTCCCTGCTAAAACTCAGGGAAGACAAACAAACAAAACTCAACCTGAAATAAATACAAAGGTATTAAGTGCTTCTTGATAAATCGAGGGTCCTAATTACCCCTCAAAAAGCAGTGGCAGGACCTTTCCTTATACCTAGCCACCTCACCTGTGGCCCTTCACATGAGAGGTCAGAGGTCAGAAGACTGGCTAGGCCTTCCCAGGCCCAGCTTCCACTAGGAAGGTCAGGACCCGACGCCTGATACACTCCTCACCTGCGGCCTCCACACCGCCCCCCCGAGACACTTCGGCCAGCAGGGAGGCGGAAAAGGAGAGGAGGAGACCCCCAGATCCTGACGGCAGCACCTTGTGTCCAACGTCCCTGCACAGGCAGAGGACCTGTCAGTCTGTCTGGGAGGAGGTAGAGACAGGAGCAGGGCTGCAGGGGACAGGCAGGGCCACTCAATTAAGCAGCAGTTCCGAGAGGTCATAGGAGTCGAAGAGGTCACTGATGCCCTCACCACCGTCCAGGCCCCACAAGTAGTCATCCTGGTCCAAGGGTGGGGAGAAGCTGATCAGAGGGGAGCTGCCCGGTAGGGTCGGGGACAGGAACTGGTCCTCAGTCTGCTGCAGAAGAGGGTGTGGCAGCTCCAGCATGCTGTCAGTGGCCTCCAGGGGGACAAGGGATGGTGGTGGCGGTGGTGGGACCTGCTGGGGAGTCAGCGCTGGCGCTGGAGACAAATAGACAAGGGTTATGCTTGCCCTGGTGCCCAAAAGCCCTGGTCAGACCTCAGAGCACAAGAACAGCCTTCTGGTTCTCTGATGACGGTGCACCCTTCTCCTTTCTCCTACCCTGCCCCACTCCTAATGGCACAGGGTCACCCTCCCTTTCCCGGCATCAGCTCTAGCCACCGCCCTCATTCTCCCATCCTCTCTCCCCTCTCCTCTCACAGTGGGTGGGGTCTCCTGCTCTCAAAACCCACCCCCAGCTTCTACACTCAACCCAACTCCCTTTCACCAAGGCCCTTGCCCCTGAAATAATTTTTCTTCCTCCTGCACCGTCAATTTCTCTCACTCTACATCATTCCCACCAACACAGACACACTCTCATAACTCCTGTCTTTAGAGAGCACCCTCCCTGACCTCGTGACTCTCTCCAGTCACCAGCCCGTTTCACTGCTCCGTTTCATGGTGGAACTTCTCAAGAACCGCCTGTCATACTCCCTCCTTTCCCACGGCTGTTCACTTCTCCAACCCACTCCAACCTGGGGTCTGTCCCCACCATGCCACTGAGCCAGGGACCTCCATGTGGCTAAATCCAATGGTCAGTTCTCTGGCCTTCTCTTATTTGACCTTCCAGCAGAATCTGATTCAGTTGTTCCCATCCTTCTTGAAACATCTTCCTCCCTTGGTTTTGGACGCACCAGCTTCCCCTGGTTTTCTTCTTACCTCTTCGGCTACTTCTCCTTGGTCTCCTTTGCTGGATTCTCCTTCTCTTCCCAACTAAACCCTGAAGGCCCCAGGGCTCCACCCTCAGCTTCTTCTCTCCTCCAGCGGCTCTCCTCCTGCCCTGTGGCTTTAAATCCCTCTCTAAACCCTCTGCTCCCAAGCGGAGGCCTCTGGCATGGACCTCCTCCCCGAGCTCTGGGGCCCTGCAGGACTGCTCCTGTAACATCTCTACTCGGATGTCTAAGGTGCATCAGAACTCAGAACTCAGCGGGTCAAAACCAAGCTCCTGCTCTTCCCCTGAACCTGGGCCTCCCCTCGTCTTGCCCCATCACAATTAAGGAAACACCACTCACTCAGTTGCCTTGACCAAAAGGCCCAAGAATCACTGTAACCCTGACATGTCCCCTGCATCCACTCCAGCAGCAAGTTCAGTCGTCTCTACAACCAAACGAGTTCTCCAAGCTGCCCCTTTCTCTTTAGTTCCACTGCAGTGATCCTGGTCCGAGTCCTCTCCTCTCACTAGGCCCCTGCAGGAGGTGCCTCTTGCCCCTTGCAGTCTGTGCTTGGATTGAAAAATGGCCTAGAACAAAATCCAAGTTCCCACCAGGGCTGGGAAGGCCTGTGTGGCCTGGCCCTGCCTACCTTCCCACTCCTTCTCCCACGTTCCTCCCACAGCTCACATGCACCCTCTCCAGCCACGCTGGTCATCAGCTACGCTTCAGTACACCAAGCTTGTTTCCCCCTTGAGGTAAGACGGTGGTTTCCTACACAGGGATGCGGAACAGGGCACCAGAAATCCCCTGCCATATATCCCGATGCCCGCGTCTCACCATCTGAGTCATTCCCTAACCCCCAACCAAGCCTTGTTTGAAAATGCAATGTGCTGGTAGGCCAGACTACCTGGTCAACCCCTTACTAGCCACAAACTGTGGGCAAGTGACTTAATGTGTGCGAGCCTTGGGGTCCTCACCTCTAAAATGGGGACAATGATTACACCGCCCCACAGTGTTGCGAAGAGGATTAAATGGTAAGCGCAGGGAAAGAGCAGCTGATCTGCACGCCCTTGTCAATAATGAGAATGGCTCCCATTACCCAGGGCTTACGGGGGCCTGGCTCTGCTCTTAAGGACACTCACGTGGCAATGTTGTTAACCCTATTTACAGATGAGGAAACTGAGGCTGAAAGGAGTCAATTAAATGTATTTGAATGAAAAAAAATCGAATGTTCCTTTAGTGCGCTGCAGAGGTGTGCAGGTGTTATAGTAAGAGGCCTGGCTTGGGAGCACGGAGGAGGTGGGCTCCGACCCCAGCCCCACCGCTCACTGGCTGTAGGACCCGCTGCCTCAGTTTTAGAGACATGGGGACAGAGGCTGGGAGGGGTTAAAGCGACTCGCCTACAGTCACCAAGTCATAGGAGGTGAGGTGCAGACTGAAAACCAAGTCTCCAGTTCTAGCTCCTGCACCGGCGGCCACGTCTAGGTTCACTCAGAAGGTCGGGGCCTGGAGGGAGGTCAGAGACGACCCTTGTTCCCTTCCATTACAGATGAGGGAAACTGAGGCCCCAAAGGGTTAGCGATCCCCCGCTGATGTCAGCACTAGGGACAGAGCTGGGTCCCAAGACTGCAGTAGCCTCCTCGTTGGGCGTGACCCCTGCACTCACACCTCACGAAGACCCCACTTCAGGCCAGAACGCGGAGGGGGTGTGTGGGGGTGTGTACCCCATCCAGAAAACTTCCTCCTGCTCCCTTCAGCAGGGACAGCACTGAGACGCCACGTAGCCAGGGTGGAAAGGGGCAGCCATGGCATGACCCCTGGCACAGAGCCGGCTGTGTGGCCCCATCAGCAACTGCCCTGTATGGCTCTACTCCTCTCGGGCCTCACACTCTTAATCTGTACAACCAAGCTAAAACCTGGCCCTCGCTCACGCTGCAGGGTCCCCCACCTCCGCCCAAGGTCTTGGAGGACGATGGAAGTGAAAGTGGTTCTAACTTTGGAGAGCTGTACACATGTTGACAGTGGGGCGAGAAGGCAGAGCGCAGGAGGAGGGAGAATGGGGTGAGGCACAGGTCTGGACAGGGAGATAGGCATTGGGAGGTGCCCAGAGGGACAGATGGCTGGTGCAGGGAGAAGCCTCGGTCTCTGGACAGGGCCAGGACACAGGAGACATCACTAGAGAAGGGAGTCTGGGCTCTTGCCCAAGCTCTACCACCAACTTGCTGTGTGATCTTGGGGAAGTCATTGGCCTTCTCTGGGCCTCAGTTTATTCACGAGTAAAATGAAAGGTTGAGTTAGATTAGGGTCCAGCAAACTCCTGTAAAGGGCTGGATAGTTTTTTAGGCTTTGCAGGACACGTATGGTCTCTGCCACACAGTCACTTTCCTTTTTTCTTCCCCTACAACCCTTTAAAAACATGAAAACCATTCTTAGCTCAAGGATCACATACAAACAGGCCAGATGTGGCCTGCAGGCAATACTTTGTCAATCTATGAGTTAAAGAAATGGAATCCAACCTGTGTTCTGTGGACTCCCCCACCAAGGCTCCTCCATCAGACCAGTTCTAGCTCTGTGCCTGCTTAAACATGAGGTTTCTACTTAAGGGAATTCTACTGCTAAGAAAACAAAACGTGGGACACGGGCCTACAAGGCCTCAAAGGATCCTGCGAGCCTGACCTGATGTGTATCCCAGTAAAGGGCAAAAACCATTCTTGGGGAGAGGCCTTCCCAGGCTCCCATTTCTCCTCCTTCCGGACTCCCGCCCTCCCCAGGAAGCCCTCAGGGACCTCTCCCACCTCTTTGCTCCCTGGCAATGGCCTCACACTACTTCCTGCCGGGCACAGCCAGCTTTTAGCTGTACTGTCCACCCCGCAGCCAGGCGTGAGCCTCTCCAGCCAGGGCCCCTTCCTTGATTCGCTCTGTGCCTCGAGGAGAGAGCACTGGGCTAGGAGTGTGTGTACCGAGGTTCAAGACAGCTCTGTGCGCGCCCAGCTGGGAGACCTTGGGCAAGTCACACCACATCTCTGGCTCAGTTCATTTATCTCTAAACTGGGAATAACAGACCCTACTCCAGAGCTGCTGTCAGGAGTAACGTGAAGCGGGTGCAGCTGGTACAGTTGTGGTTCAAAAAACCTTAGCTATTATCTCCCAAAAAAGTATTGAGCTTTCCTCAAAAAACCTATAGTTTCCATTTCCTGTGGGCTTATGGGGTAGTTGTCATGGAGCTAGCAGGACTAGTGGCAGTGGCAGTGATGAGGGTAATAACAGCTGACAGTTGTTGCCAGGCACCCTCTAAGCGCTTCCCTATATTGACTCATTTCATTCTCACAGCAAGCCGTGAAGTAGATACTATTCGTTACTATGCTCAACTTACAGATGGGGAAATTGAGGCAAGGAGAGGTTAAGTAGCTTGTCCAAGGTCACACAGCTGGTAAGTGGAAGAGCTGGGGCTCAAACCCAGGCCCCCACTCTGCCCCAGGGCAGCAGCAGCCTGCAAGTGAGACGAGGAGGAATGGCATGTGCCTTATAGAGTGTAAAGGGTGATGCACACACGTGGGGGAGGACGGCACCCTCTGCTGCTGGGTAGAAGGTGGGTACCCCACAAACGTTGCCGTGCAAGAAGAAACTGAGGCTGGTTCCTCTCCCCACCTCCTGTCCCTCTGGACAGAGGGCCCTACCTGGGGATGCCGTGGGTTTCAGGGTCCCGGGGTCAGTGCTGCTGCTGGGCTGGATGGAGTCAGGGCTGGGGCTGCGGGTGGAGGTGGAGGGGAGGGGTTCCTTGGCAGGACTGTCTGGATCCTGCACTTCCTCGGGGCACAGGTAGACTTCGATGGGCCCCTGCGTGCTCTTCAGATATATCTGCAGGTTCTCCTGGAAGAGGAAGAGAAGCCAGGTCATGGCTCTGGGCAGCTGGATACTTACTTATGGGTGAATGTGTATGAACATGTGGCTCTTACCGTCCACAAGAGCAGGCTCAACTCCGGAGCTGGGCTCTGGGCTGGCCCCCTCTGGCCTGTGGACATCTGCTTTGTTGCCTGTCTGGCCCCAGGTCCCTTCTTTTGGGGACAGCACCTTGATTTTCCTCTGGGAAGTCACTCCTCCCCCCACTCTCAGGCCTGCAGTTGTGTGTGGGGGGGGGGGGGCAGCACCCTTCCCCAATTCCAGTGGGTGAGCCTGGGATGCAGGCGGGGAAAGTCAGAACGAGGTGACTAGTTCAGGGTGGCACATGGCTCAGGTCAGTCCAATCAGCATCAGGCTCAGGAGGTGTGGGAAATGGAAGCTCCCTCCCGCTGGGGTTGCTGAGCCGGTATCATAAAAGCTATCTTCGCCACCGCAAGGGGAGAGCCCCCCTGGGAATGGAGTCAGCAAAGAGGATGGCAGAGTGAGAGATGGAGAGCGTGAGGCGGACTTGAACTCACAGTTGGAGGCCCTGCATCTGGCCTTGTCTGCAATCGCCAAATCTTCCCCCTGCCGCCCCTCTCACTTAAGCCAGCTGGACTCGGCTTTCTGTTACTCATAACTGAGAGTCCTGATCCTTGGCCTTCGCAGCCCTGCCTCTTCCCTACCCCAGACCCGCAGCTCCAGCCACGACTGGCTACACACGCGCCATTCAGCCCGCATTCCGGTCTCCATGCCTGTGCTCATGCGGTACCCTCCACCCACCCCTACTTCACCTGGCAAAAGTCCTATTCATTCTTGAAGACCCAGTTTAAGTGTCACCACTTGTGGACTCTTCCTCCAACTGTCCTTTCTCTGACCCTAAAAACACATCTTCGGTCTATAAATGACAGCATCACTGCTTGCTAGGGTCTTTTTCCCACTAGGTCTTGAGCTCCTCCAAGGCAGGGTGGGGCCTCATTTATCTTAATGTTCTTTCATTAAACAAATTAATTCTCAAGCCCTTATTATGAGTCCAGTTCTGGGCTGGGGGTGCCACGTGAGTGGAACGTGCTTTTGTGGAGCTTACACACTAATAGACAAGGCAGAACATAATCCTGTAATCATCAATATACGCCCGCAAATGGAGGTTAAGTGCAGTGGGAAAGCACAGGAGGTTATGAAGTCTAGGGGTGATCAGGGAAGGCTTCCTTGAGGAAGCGATGTTTGAGTTGAGACCTGTAGGATGCATAGGAGGAAACCAGGCAGAGAAAAGGAAGAACATTTCCGCTGGAGGGAACAGCACGTGTGCAGGTCTTGTACTGGCGACAAGCTTAGTGTGGTGGGGAAACCGCAGGCAGATCAGTGTGGCTGAAGCAAAGACAGAACAGGGGCAGCACGCAAGAGGAGGCTGGTGAGGTCAGAGCACAGAGGGCCTCATGGGGAGTGTTAAGAATTTTGGTCTTCAGCCTAGGAGTACGGTTCACAAGAAAGGATTATTGTAAGTACTAACACCGCTGTGTGTGGGCACACGTGCATGGGTGCAGGAATGCGGGGGTTGGAGGGACACAGAAAGAAACCAGGAACAGAGATTTTCTCGAGCCGGAACCCGATGCCTGTTGTACTTTCCAGCTTCCGCCATTTCTGCCCCAGCTCGGAGACCATCAATCTTGCCATGAGCACCAGAACAGTCCCGGGAAGCTTGGGGCTGGGCAGTGCCAGGGACAGGGTCGGCAAAGCTGCCCAGGACCCCCATAACGCTGCTCTCCACCCAAAGTTTCCCCTCTCACCTCACTTCTGTCGGGCACCTCCAGTCTTGTCTGCGGAGGAGCCTTGACAGCGATCACTGTCTGCTCCTTAAAGTTGCCAACAGCACGGATGTCCTGGTAAGTCACATAGGCCAGTGTAGGGGCAGGAGAGTCAAGAGAAGTGACTGTCTGGTCAAAATTTGAACCCACAGCCTGCCAGCCAGGCATCTTGCCCACCTCTCCTAGGCCTCTGAGTATCTCCTTCTTACTCCTTACACAGATAGAAATAACCAAA
This sequence comes from Equus quagga, assembly GCF_021613505.1. Taxonomy (NCBI): domain Eukaryota; kingdom Metazoa; phylum Chordata; class Mammalia; order Perissodactyla; family Equidae; genus Equus; species Equus quagga. The sequence goes on along the minus strand of NC_060271.1, from coordinate 31,389,092 downwards.
AACTATAACCTGTTCTTTTAAAGTCATAAGCTACCTTGGATCCCTTTGGAAAGCAAATGGGGGAATAAATCATTAAAAAAAAATGCCGCATTATATCAGCTTTTTACATAAAAGCTTCATCTCTGAAACTAACTAGATCAGTAGCTCTGAGAAGGCAGGAGACATGTCTCATTTCTTCATATATCTCACAATGCCTAGCATCCTTCCAGAAATACAAGGGCAGATCCAAAAACCGATTAGATGGCGAAGCCATTTGGGGAAAATGTATGAAAAGCCTTAGCAAAGGCCACGCTCTTTGACCTTATTGTTTCGATCCTGGGGATCTGACCTAGGGAAGTAAGTGAGAAATTTAGGAAAATGTTCTATATACAAAGATATTCATCACACTGTTGCTTTACAAAAGAACAAGTCTAGAATCAATCTAAATGTTCATTCTAGGCCTTATCAATAAGCCAGAGTATAGTCTGAGTAGGACATTCTCAAACCATGTAAAAGACGAGTTTAAGCCATATGAAATTGCTATTTTTGTGAAAGATGGTCTAATATCAGCAATTTCATGTGGATCAGTCAAATATTAGGAAGGATGTGTTACAACATAAAAACTGTCTATGGTGACATGCTAAGTGGAGAAAGGCAAGATATAAAATCTTATGAATAGCGGGGCACGTGCTGTATTTAAATAACACACACCCTGTCTATAGTTAAGGAACAATGGCTGGGTTAAGGTGGCAGCTATTTCTTTCTTTTCTCCATTTTCCATATCTAAAGAAATGTACTTGTCTTAGTTTTATAATGAGAAAGTAACTTCAATAGACTCAAGAGGAAAAGCCCCTGAAGAAGGAAGAAACAGAAGCCAGAGCGAAAGGGTGACTTATCCCCGCATGGAGGTCTTGCATCATGTCTGCATGGAGAGGAGCATGCCGAAGGCCCCTGCTCCCTGACTCCTCCCCCTAACCAAAGAGGATATCTCTTGTTGGCCTTGTCCTCGGTCAGGTGCTTGAAGTTCAGAGAGCAGCTCTGGATGAGCTGGTCCAAGGCCTGCTCCATGCTCATCAGCTCCTTCAGCTCCTGCCCCAGCTGCTGCTGCTTCCCAGGCCGGGTGGGGTCTTCAAACATTCCCCTGCCTCTGAGAACAGAGCAGCCCGCCAGGGTCAGTCTCAGACCACATCTGGGGACCCCAACCCCAGGGTTGCTGTGCAAAACTGCACGGATGGTGCAGGCCACACTCCAGGATGAGCCCGTCCACATCGTCTACAATGGTGCCCCCTGGGTTGTGCAAATCAGTGGTCTTGCCAGGCTCCCAGGAAGCTGCCAGGGACTGGAACTTGAGGTTTAGGGGTTGGGCTAGAGAAGAGAAACAAGTCAGGCCTGACTCCACTTTTGGGGGGCTTTCAACTGTGTCCACCCTGTGTTCCAGGCTCCCCTAAGTGGCAGGGAGCTGGAGTGACCTCTGTCCTGACTCCTCTGCCTGGGTTCTCTCAGGGTTCATGCCAGGGGCTACAGGTCGCTCTTTCAGACCTTGTAGAAGTGACGGAAGGAGTCTTGAGCAGTTACGTCTCGGAGCTGGAAGGAGTCTGGGTTACTACAGCTCAGCTCGCAGGGGACTTTCCTAAGCTAGAAGAGGGCGAATCTTGGGATCCCTGACTCAAGCGGACCTGGTATGCTCTGAAGCCTTTACACAACCCAGAAATCCCTCTCCACCTTCCCCCTGCCATGTTCTATTACTCCCGCAGTGCACCTGCTCTTCCACCGCCTCTTAAATACATTGGCTCCGCCCCCAGACTGTAAGCCTATTGGATGTTGCTCTTGCTCAGATCCCAGCATGTGTGCCCATTGGCTGTTTCTCTCAGCCCTGCCCTTGACATTCACAGCCGCTGGATACTGCCCCCGGCTGTGCCCACAGCATGTGCACCCACCGGTGCCATCGGCCCCAGCCCAGGCACTCACACCCACTGGATGTTGTTCTTGGCCTTCTTGCGGATGAGCTGGATGCCCTCCAGCACGTTGGTGATGTCATAGATGCGCCGCTTCTGCACATCCAGCACCTCAGCAGCCCAGTTCAGGTCCAGGACACCATCCTCGGACTCACTCAGGAGATAAATGAACTTCTTGGTGAGAAGCCCCAGCGACGTGTCATACCGAGTCTTCTCGCCGGGGGATTTGGGGGCTGAGGAGAAAAGGGGCCCAGTAACTGCTCAGAGAGGGCCAGCCTGGGGAACCCCCTCCCTTGACCTGGACCCATGAAGTACCACCCTTCATATGAGCACCCACTTTCCAGTTTACAGAGCACTATGAGGCAGGGGTCATTCACCACCATTGTCCAAACAGGGAACCTGATACCTAGAGAGGAAAAGTGACTTGTTTAAGGCCTCACAGTCAGGGGCAGTGTCAGGACTAGAAAGCAAGCATCCTAACTCCTGGTTCAGAGCACCTTCCCACCACAGCTTGGGGCAACCATACCACCACCAACAACAACAACAGTAAATGTGTAGGTCACTGTTCTAAGCAGTATTTGTTGCATATACAACACATGTAATCCTTACAACACTGTGTAAAGCTGATGCACAACCATCCCCATTTTATAGATGAGAATACTGAGGCACAGACAGCTTAAGTAACTTGCTCAGCTCACTCAGCTAGAAAGTGGCAAAGCTGGGATTTAAATTCAGGCAGTCTGGCTCCAGAGTCTTCCTTCTTAACCATTGCCCTATCCTGCCAGTTATGTCAGGAATCTGGAATGAGAGAAGGGAGGGAAGGATGAGCTTGGTTGAGAGCATTTTTATAGGCTTGCTTTTTCTTTCCATGCGTAGCCCAGTGATGATCTGAGAGGAATCAGTCCTGGGACAACAAATGGGGAAGGTTCATGAAAAAGGTGAACCTTCTTAATGAGGTCAATGTCACAAGACCACTTCTCAGCTGCAGCGTCTTAAACCACAGGAGGACTTGTGCAATCAAGTGACTTGCAAGTCACATAGCAAGTTAGTGGCCAAACTAGTTCTGGAAACTGAGTTTTAGCGAGTCTCAGATTCCTTGGGAGAGGGACTTTAGAATCTCTTAACATATAGATGGCAAGCATTTGGCAAACAGACAATTTTGCCAAGCTCTGCACTCGTAGCAGACATTACTAATTGATCAGCACACTTAGGATCCTTCAATAAAAAGCTCTGGGCAGCCTCTATCAATCAACTGCATAGGAAACTTTCTTGTTTTTCCTGACCTAGCTGTATCTCGTTTTACAGATGAGACAACTAAGGGTCACAGAAGAGGAGTGACCGGTCAGGTCAGGGCAGAGCCTGAGGTAGTGTGGGTGGGATGAATTCCAACTTCACTTCTCTCTGCACCTCTGACTTAGCTCTCTGTCTGCATGTGGGAAAGACCTTCGTTAGCCCCTCCTCCTCTCTGAGCTGGATTCTCTCTTAGCAAAGCTCGGATTGAACTAAATAGAAAAACTTTTTAAAAATAGTAAGCTCCTCAATAACACGTCACTGGTTTAGATCACGGGAGTGGTGTGTGGTGTGAGAGAAGCAGTGTGGCACTGGGTTCTAGTCCTGACTCCACTTCTGGCAATGTGACCTCGGACAAGTCACTCCAGCTCTGTGGCTCAAGGGCCCCAGCAGAGAGGGGGACGATTCTGCCCACCTGGCCGGACCCAGGGAGAGCACGCACAGGAAACTGTTTTGTAAACCAGGAAGTGTGCTCCAACTATTACTCCTGGTGGCCTGGGCAGGGCTGTACCCTCTGCCCCCACTCCCTCCCCGTCTCCTGAGCCCGCCTTCAGATGCCCCATCAGGCCGCTTACTTTTGGGGCTGGGGAGGCCATCCACTCTAACGCTCTTCCCCTTGGGAGTCCGGAATTCAGGGACCGCAGGCCTGCCGATTCCCTCCAGGTCCAGCTTCCTTTTGGCCTTGGAGAGAGAGAGGCAGAGTTTGAGGATCGTTCCCCCTCAGCCTTTCCCTGTCCTGGGGCCAAAGCACTGAGGCTACCAGCAGCCATCTCCTGCCTCAGTTTACCACCAGTCCTGGTGAACTATCACTGTACCTGGTAAGGAAATATCAATGGCCTGAAAGCAAGCTTTCAGGGGAAGGAAGTCCTATTCTCCGAGGGGCACACAACGCTCCCGTCCTCTGAAGCCCGGGCGCTTGAGACCCGATCAAGGTTAGTCACTCAGGGCTCCTTAATTGCAGGCCCCAAGGTCACTTCTACATCTGCCTCCTCCCCCCCCACACACCCAGAGGATGATGTAGGGAGGAAGGAGTGGGTGGGGCCTAAACCACATCAGGCTGGGGAGAGGCCCCCCCGACAGAAGCAGCTGGGCCAGCCAGACTGTGTGCCCATCACTGCTCTACAGCTGGCCCTTATCTGGGTGGGGCTGGGCATCCGCCCAGGCCCAGGGGACTTCCTGGCTCCGTGCCACACCCCAGGGAGGTGCCGAGATCTGGAAGCAGTGCAAACATCCCCCCCCCACCCCCCGTTTGGGCTCAGCTCAAGGGCCCCAGGGCCTCCTGAATAGACCCCATTTGCCATTCTTTCTTTGCCGAGAGGGGTAGACAATGAATCCTTCCCCTGTGTCTTAAGGACTGGCAGCTGAGGTCCCCCTGCTCCCCCCTCCCTGTTCCCGCCAAGCTTGGGAAACACCTGCTGGGGAAATCAAACCACAGACCCATCTGTTCCTCTCCACCCCACTGCCACCCGGCCCCAATTAGGCCCAGAGGCCGTGCTGGCCCGGAAGGGGCCTCTCCTGGTTAGGGCTGGGCAGGGGCAGGGCTGGGGCACTGGGGCACAGGTCAGAGCCCGGGGCTTGACTCTCCCAGCTCCTTCACGGGCTCACTGTGTGACCTGGGGCAATGCTCCACATCTAGAAGCCTCAGTTTCCTCCTCTGTAAAATGGGGCAGCAAATACCTACCTCAGGGGCTGTTGTAAGGATTCAAGGAGATAACTTCCGTGAAGTGCTCAGCCTGTGGCTCAGCACACAGTAGGTGTTCAGGAAATGCAGAGTCCCTTCCAATCTCGGCCTCTTCGTTGACACACCCTTCTGGGGGTCACTGAGCCATTTCCTTCCTCTCCCCCTCCCCCACCACCCCAACCCTGCTTGGGATACAGACGCCTATTTTAACCTTTGGTGGTGAGGTCATGCTCGGCAGGGCTGAGACTTCTAACCGCTGCTAAGCACAGCTGGGCTGACAGGTGTGGGAGGTGGTGACAGTTCTTCCTGCTATCAGCTCCCCTCCCCCCACTCCTGCCTCCTCCAGGAAGTCTTCCTGGACTGATCTGAGGAGCCTTGGATATGACGCTCCGCTCCTCCACCCCTACCCAGAGCAGGACATGATCCGAACACCTCCCTGCTCATTCCTCTTGAAGTCTCTCTGGAATCTTCCTTTTATAACCTCCCAGCTGGAGAGATCCTAGATTCTAGGGAAAGTGACCTGCTCTGGCTCCATCTTGTCTCTAGAGAAAGGCCCAGTCATTTGCTGAGACCTTCCACATGCCCTGGGCCAAGCCCCAACACTCACTACCTCACTGAATCTTCCCAGGACCACTAATCCCCATTTGACAGCCAAAGTCACTGAGGCTCGGTGAGCTCCAAGGCCTTAAGCACTCCTGATGGAGGCTGTCCGTCCCAGCATCCTTCATCCATCCCTCAGAGGAAAGGCCAAGGGCAGGGAGAGGATGGGGAGTCAGGCTGAGTTCCACCAGAGGCAGAGGTGGGGCAGCCCAGAGTTGTCCCCAACCCCACCCGCCTCCCCCACCTGCGAGGAGCCAGCCCCTGCTGAGTTCACAGAACACACCAGGAAGAACCTCACTACCTGCAAAGCGGGGAGAAGGAGGGGAGGGCCTTGAACACAGGACCTGTGCTGAGCCTATCACGTGCTCATCAGTCCTGCAACAGCAGTATTGGTAATATCTCTTGGTAGAAGAGAAGTGGAGACTCAGAGAGGTTAAGCCACATGCCCAAGGTCACACAGACAAAGGACAGAGCCAGAGTTTGAACATAGGTCTGTCCGATTCCAAAGCCATAGACCAGGCTGCCTTGGCTCCATCCCACACACATTGCCCCAGAATTTGCTGGGATTTGAGCCAAGACCTGGCTATGTCCACCTGCCCCCATCACTTTACGCACACACTCCAGTCCCACCAGTCCCCTCCCTTCTCTTACTCTCCCTCACCCTCATCCTGCACGCCAAGGGTCCCTAAGCAGCAAAGTGTCCCCCACCCAAGGACATCTCCCTGACATCTTTGGGCACTGCCCAGAGAAAAGTCAGCCCATGGATGGGTCTAAGCCTGCAGGACAGAGGCGGCAGAGGACAAGCCTAGGGGGATGAGGAACGAGGAGAGGCGGAGCACAGGCCTCGGAGTCAGACCTGCCTGGGTTCCCATCTAGGCTGGGTGAGCTGGGAAGTCGGCTGACCTCTTGAGCCCCACCTGTGAAATGGGGATAATCTGCTCGACACCTCTGCTGAGGATTCAGTGAGACAGCAAAGCGCCCTGCTCACGCGGGGCAGCTGCTGTCACCAAAGCGCCAGGGGCCCCAGCAGGGGAGAGTTCAGAGTGGGGCTGAAAAGAGACGGGATGTGCCAAGAGCCAGGGCCAGCGTGGCTCTAACCTGGACCCTCCCAGGCAGCCCCTTTGGCTGTTTCCTAAAAGGCCTGCTTAGGATTCGAGCCCACCTGCCAACCCAGAGGAAGAAGAACAAAGCTCCTTCCACAGGCAGCCCCGGGAGTGGGAGGGCCAGAGACCACCAGACACAACTCCTTGCAGTCACCTAGGTGAGGGAAGCAGGGCTCGGGGGAGGGGAAGTGATGTGCCCAAGGTCACACGGGGGTGGAGCCAGGTCTCTCCTGAGCCCCAGTCCTAAGTTAGACAGTGGGGCAGGAGCAGGTGGCAGTCAGAGAGCCTCGCTGTCAGACCCCAACTCTGCCACAGGGAGCCTGGGAGTCACTGCCTCACCTCTCTGAGCTGTATGTCCTCATCTGACCCGCCTTGCAGGGTTGTTCATTAAAATGTTCACTTTCTTTCATGGTTCTCAGACGAAATTTGGAAAATAGAGACAAATGAAAAGGAAATAGAAAAGAGAAGGAGAATCGTGCAGAACCCCACCCTCTTCACAGGTTCCTCCAGGGATGAAAGAGAATGATGCAGTGTGCCTGGCGGGAGTAGGGACGCAAAAAGAGCATCCCAAGCCTGCGCCAGAGGGTGGCGGGAAGAGCGCTAGACAGGGAGCGAGGGAACCTGGGCTCTGGCCTTCATTCTGCTGTTGAACTTGGTTGCCATCCCTGGGCAGTGCCTGAGTTCCCTTTAAACAGCTCCCCAACAAATCCTGCTCACCCTGCACTTTGCAGCCTGGCCGCAAAGCAAGGGGCCACACCCAGGGTTGGGTCTGGAGCTGCTCCAGGTCACACCCTGGTAAAATGAGTAAGCAGGGTCCAAGGCCTGCCCACAGGGCTGGGGCCACGGGGCGTCTGGAGACGGACACGAGAGGGGGCTCTGGGCCTGCTCGGCCTTTAGGGTGGTCTGAGGCAAGGACACTCTCCTACTTCTTGGCTTGTGACTTGGACAAGTGACTTCACGTCTCTGCTCAGTTTCCTCATCTGTAAGATGCCTCATCCCAGGCTTCTTGACCGAGATAACGAATGAGAAGAGTGCCAAGCAGTGCCTGGCACACGAGAGGCGTTCAGTAAAAGAGAGCCATTCTTGCTGTGATCACTGAGCCCCTCTGGGAGGGAGGTACAGACAGATGCACTCAGGCTCCCCGGGGAGGGAAGCAGTTCAAAACCACAGCTGTTACTGAAACTCCGCCCGAGCGCCTGAAAGCAGCTGGCCAGAGGAGACTGGGCCTGCCTCTGAGCCCCTTCCCCGGGGCCACCCAGCTCCTAAGTCAGGCAGCACTGGGGAAAGTCAAGGCTGCAGAGAAGAGACTAATGATCAATGCCCTGTGGGTCATACACCTCCCTGTATGACCTTAGACAGGTCACAGGCCCTCTCTGAGCCTGTTTCCCCTGCAACATGGAGCTGCTAATGCCATCTACTTCACAGAGTATAAAACTGTTTTAGGCTGTAAACTGCTGAACACAAGACGTACTCAGTCCTGGTTATCCTTGGCTACTTGACCTGTAAAATGGGACTAGCACTCCTCTTAGCTGAAAATAACGGCAGGAAGGGACTCTGGGAAGGTTAAAGCCTTAAGCATGGGCAAAGCATGATTCCAGTGGCAGGAATGGGGGCTCTGCCTGCATCCAGAGATGGCTGGGGGCCTGTGCCTGCTGACTGCCACAGGCCTGACCAGATGCCTCTAGGGCAGTGGGGGTGGTTTATCCCTGTACCTGAACTTATTCATCACTCACAACTAAGCAAATCTACAACCCTCCCATCTCCCCGCCCTGGAGACTGCTTCCAAGACCCAGAACCTGGAGCTGGGAGTGACCTGAATTAGCTGTACAGCCACTCCATGCACACACACAGTTTCAAGAAAAGGAAACTGAAGCCCAGACTGGAGCCAAGACTCGTCCAAGGACACACAGTGAATTAGTGGCAGTCAGGACCAGAAATCAGGCTCCCCAGCCACCACCCCCACTCCCTCACAGCTTTTCCCACCCCACCCCCACCCTCTGGTTGTTTCGATTCTCATGGGCTCCAGCAATTCCACTCCCACAAAACACACCCTGTGCCTGGTGCCACCACACTTAGGGCCCTCCCTGGCAATGGGCCTGGGGGCTTAAGCAGGGAACAATCAATCTCAACAGGAACCCCAGGGGGCTGCCCTCCACTTGCACCTGCTACTGGCTGTCTGGGAGGGAAGACTGGGCCTGGGGGAGAACCTAGGGCACATAATTGGGAAGGAGTTGGCTGGATGGAGAGTTTGGAGTCTGTCCAAGCCAGACTGGACCTGAGAGACCTCGCCTCCATTTTAAAGTCCCCACGGAATCCCCAGGCCAAGCTCTCTGCCTGCACAATAGCAGGTGCCCAGTACTGGTTTCTGGGCCAAACAATGAATGAAGGAATGAATGACTGATGGCAAAGTTGGCTCTGTGGACTTCCCCAAAGTCACACAGTGCACTGGGGGTAGTGGGGTGGGTCTCCACGCTCCCAATCCAGTGCTCATTCCACTTCACTCCAGTGGATGAGATTATTTCATCCCAAGTCTGCAAAATGAAGTACTCAGATATTGGGGGCAATGGGTCGTTGGGGAAGCTGAAAACTCCCCTTGTCCCTCCCCAAACTCTACCTGCTTCACTCAACCAGGGTCCCAGGCGCCCCTCCCTCCTTTCCCACACCCGGAAAAGCATAGGGGGAAGCGATGGGGGTCCCCAGCATTACCGGCAGCCGGCCAGCCGGCACGCATCGTACAACTTGGCTCTCGGGTCCGTGTGGGGTGGCGTCGAGGCAGGTGCCCGGCGGCGCCGCAGGGGGAGGCACAGTCTGCGGGTACAGCGTGGTGTAGTAGGTGGTGGTGGCCGGGCAGAGCTGAGGGCTGCTGAGGCCGGGCGACCACAGCTCGGTGGGGCTCATCGCGGGCAGCCCCTTCGGGGGCGGCCCAGCCGCGGGAGCCAGGGCCCGGGGCCCTCGCAGCATGACGAGCGCAGCTCCCCCTCCCCAACCGGGCCTGGCGCGCCCACGGACACCTGCAGGCTCCCGAGCCCACGCCGGCTCACACGGCCCGCGGCATGGCGCGGAGGCCGGGGCAAGCCGCCAATGGACGTCTGCGGGGCAAGGCCGGACCCTCCCTCCTGGCCCGCGGCCGAGCCGAGCAGCGCTTGGAGATCGCCGCTTGGAGATCGCCCGGTGGCTGCGGCGGCGGCACGGCCAGGGGCTGCCCCGCCCCGAGGGCGGCCGCGACCCGGGACGGCCCCGCGCCCCCGGAAGGCCTCGGCACCTGGGGTCCGGCCCGCTCCGGGGAAGGGTCTCTGGGGTGGCCACCGGCTCGGTGGAGAAGCGATGCACTCGGACAGAGACGGGGACCGATTGCACGGACTCCCTCTCGCCTCCCTCTCTAGTTCCCGAGTCTTTCTCTGCCTATTTTTTTTCTTCTTTTTTTTTTTAGCGCCAAACTGCGTGCCGCGAAATTCGGATCTCCCGCGGAAAATGCCGCGCTCCGGTTGGCCGCTGCAACACGCACAGGCTCCACCCCCCGGAAAGGACCGGTCCCCAAGGCAGCGATTACAACGCGAGCTTCGCTGCTTAAAGGGGCCGCCACACCTGCTGTCGCCCGCCGGCCTCCCGCCGCCGGCGCTAGCAGCCCGCGAAGCAGACTGCTCTCGCGCAGTGCGGAGGCCGCCGGAGCAGCGCGCTGAGGAATGGCCCCCAATTCCCTGGTGGTTGGGGGAAAGATTTGGGCACGGAGTCCTGACCTGAGCCCAGACCCAGCAACACATTGCCCCGGCCGCATTGTTGCTTAGCGGGCATATATGCATTTATATCCACCCCCCGCCCCATCCCCGCTAAAAATGAAAGCCAGGAACCTGTTCTCTTTCTTGGTAGGGGTTGATAGAGGGGCAAGGGACGGAGTCTAACGTTTATACCTCTTCATAGGGGGATACTAACGTCAACTGAGCACCTGCAGTATGCCAAGCACCCTGCTAGATGAATACGTGTGTTGTTTTATTTAATTTAATCCAATCCTGGGAAGAAGAATGATTACCTTCCTGGTAAAGATGGAGAGTCTGAGAGGCTAGCTCCCTTTCCCAAGGTCACACAGAAAGAGTCACTGATTTGAGAAGTGGCAGTCCAATCTGGGACAGGCCAGCTCCGGAGCCCTTGTTTGTTCCAATAAAAGGTTCCTCTTTCACTCTCCCAGGCTGTGCCCTGCCCCTTGCATGCATGGGGTGTGTGTGTGCACGCGTGTGCATGCCCAGAGTGCAGACGTCTGTCTTCTTCACTGTTGTATGTCCACAGCTCAACACTCAGTAAGTATTTGAACATCTCCAGGTTTCTCCTGAGTAATCCTTTTGTCACAGAAGCTTCCCTCCCTCCCTCATTCAAAACCTTCATTGCTGATGATCCATTTACAGTCCTCCTCTCTCCGGTTTGGAGATGCTGAGGCTCAGAGAAGTGACCTTGGCTAGTGAGCGGCAGAGCTGCTAGAAGCTGCTGCTAAATTCCAGGTCCACTGATTCCTGCCTGGTGTTGTGTGATTTTTATGCAAGTCTGAGCCTGGCATTCAAGGCCCTCCAGAGTCAAGTCCCCAGCTTAATACCTGGTCCTCATCCTCAGATTGTGAGGATGACATAGCAATAATGCATGGTGATTAAGAGCCCAGACTTTGTAGTAGATGGCCCTGGGTTCAAACCCGGGTCCTGTCACTTTACTAGCTGTGTGACCCCAGGCAAGTTTTGTAAACTCTGAGCCTGAGTTTTCTCATCCCTAATAACCCCTGCCTCATAGGATTATGAAGAAATCTCATGAGATAATGCATGTAAAGCTCTCAGCCAGAGCCTGGTTCATAAAGAACCTCAAAAAACGGCAGCTTTGGTTCCATCTCTAGCCTTATCTCCAGCACACAGACCCTTCACTCCAGTATACATATTTCACGGGTCCTTCAAGGCCCAGCTTAAACCTCACCTTCTCCAGGAGGCCTTCCCTGCCTGCCTCCCCTCTCCCACTCAGAGTGCCTCTTGCCCTCTTTGGACCCTTATTGTGTTCTGCCTCAACACACTAAGGAGCCCTCAAGGGCTCAGGAGCTGGCCTGTCCCAGATTGGACTGCCAGTTCTCAAATCAGTGAATCTCTCTGTGTGACCTTGGGCAAGTTAGCCAGCCTCTGCTCTGTTTTCATGCCTTGTTTACCAGGTTCTAAGCTCCCTTGAGGACCCAGGTGTTCTGTGTTCTCTCTCTCTAAATGCCCCTCAGCATGTCAGGCCTGGCGGGGCATGCAGAAGGTGGGTAATAAATATTGATTATGCGATTTGCTCATCTTCCCAGCAAATAGAGGCAGAAGTTAATGAGATCTGAAGTCAGAAACTCATGAGGCCCGATGCAAGTTCCACTCTCCACTGCCTGGCTCAGTGACCCTGGACAGGCTCCACCTCTCAACCCCAGTTTCCTCAACCGTTAATATGGAGAATTCTTCCACTCAGCCTATTTTACCGGACTTCAGGGACACTATAAAGTGATGGTGGTGATGAGGCTCATTAATATTTACAGAACCTACTACAGATTCTGAATGTGCCGGACTCCGAGCCTTGGGCATCTGTTCTGATCCTCATAACACCCCTCTGAGACAGGCACTATCATTATCCCCATTTTACAGATGAAGAAACCTGGAAGGAATTGTGGCAGAGCAGGTTTGGGGAAGGAGCAGAGCCTCAGGGCCAGGAAGGGAGATGGGGGTGGCAGGGTGGGGCTGAGAAGAAAGAAGGGAGCCAGCAGGGGGGCGGCGAGCCAGCTCTCTGCGGTTGAGTTTCGGGCAGCTGGGACTGGCTTTAGAGTTTCACTGCCTGGGAACTGACTAATTCCTGCAAAAGCTGTGGGGTACAGATCTGCAGCCTGGCTCCCCTTGTCCCGTCCATTCCTAGTGTGCACTCTTGGTCAGGTCGCTGGACCTCTCTGAGCCTCAATTTCTTCATCTTTGAAATGAAGATGGCAAAAGTGAACTTTCCATTTATGGTGAGGATTCAGTAAGGCATTGGATAGAAAGTTCTCAGAGGGGTGCACAGTAGGTACTTAATACATTTTAGCTAAGATTTACGCGGACGGACCAAAGAGGTCCTCATATGGAACTGAACGAAAATACTTACAGTTTTCCATTCAGGCCCTACACTTCCCCATTTCCCAGGCTTTAATTACATGGCTCCATATGCACAGGGCCCCTCCTCCCTTCCATCCCTACGTGGTCAAATCTGATCCAGCCTTCAAGGCCCTACTCAAATGGTGGAGGGGCAGGAGCAAAGAGTCTAGAGTTAGATGTCCAATGACACTTCAAACTCCTTGGGAGCAGGACCATGGTTTGTTTTTACCTTTGTGCCTCCTCCCTGAGAGTGCCAGGCACATAGTAGGCCCGAAGTAGTGATGATGGTGATAACAGCTCATGTCTTCTGAGTACTTCCTCAGTATAAGTCCCCCAGCCAGGCCCTTCACATGCATATTATGTTGAGACCTCCCAACTACCCTGTGACATGGGTGCAGTTTGGACAGACAAGGAAACTGAGGCTCAAACAGGTAGAGGGGGCCGGCCTGGTGGTGTAGTGGTTAAGTTCACTCACTCCGCTTTGGTGGCCTGGCATTCGCTGGTTTGGATCCCGGGCACAGACCTATGCACTGCTTATCAAGCCATGCTGTGGCAGGCATCCCACATATGAAGTAGAGGAAGATGGGCACGGATGTTAGCTCAGGGCCAATCTTCCTCAGCAAAAAGAGGAGGATTGGCAGCAGATGTTAGCTCAGGGTTAATCTTCCTCAAAACAAAAAAAAGAGTCATGTAGAGGGACATGACCAAGGGCTGGTTAAAGATGAAATCAGGATCTGAACTCAGACCTCTGTCTCCCAAGGCACTGAACCATTTTGAACAAAGAACTCAGCCCCAGGACCCCACGTGAAGGCGAGTGTGTTCCTCTGATGAACCAGGAGTTGCAGTGCTGCAGACACTGTTGGGGTGGAGTGCGCCCCACAACTAGATAAGCGAGGGATGCTTAGTCCCATTTTCCAGATGAGGAAGCGGAGGCATGGAGGACACTAAATGACCTGCCTGAGGCTGCACAGCTGGTCAGGGAGGAGCCCCCATTCCAGTCAGGCCCTGAAGGCCCGGAAAAGCCCCCAAATAGCAAACGTCCCTTGCAGCTGGTGTATCTTCTCCTGAAAAATGCCTCAGATTCCCTCTGCTCAGAATCCTCCTTAACAAAATACAAAATGCTTGATGGAAGCTTCCTGAATGCAAAGACTTCCTGTTCCGGGGCTCCCTACTGTGTTACCTGTTCACGCCAACCCCAAATCAGAGAGAAGCCAAACGGGAGCCATGGGACGGAAGGAAGAGAAACCTCTGCTCCATCTTCTCTGTGCTCCTCTGTACAGGCTGGTCCAACTATTTTATAATAAGCACGTATTACTGTGGGAATTGGAGAGAAAAAGTTGCTTTTTTAAAGAAACAACTTGCTGCTTCAGGGAAGTTCTGCTAGTGATAACAATGCTTTTGCTGGAAAATTGTTAGAATGTGGATTCATGGGTTCTCTGAACTGGCACATAGTAAATACTATATGAATGTTTGTTAAATAAACAAAATTCTGGGCCCTGACACTCTTTAAGCTGTGTGCTCTTGGGCATATCATTGCACGACTCTGGGCCCCAATTCCTTCACCTGTGAAATGGGGCTGAGCATGACTGTCTTATAGGGTTATTGTGATAGGTGAAATCTGGGATGGTATGTGAATGTGCTGTGTGTATGTGTGTGTGGCATAATATTACCAAAATATGTTGAGAAGGTAAAGGATTTGGATGGACGAACCTCCAAAGAAGATGCACAGAAATGAATAAGCACATAAAAAGATGCTCAACATCATTAGTCACTAGGGAAATGAAAATCAAAACCACAACGAGAATCACACCCACTAGGATGGCTATAGTCAAAAAGACTGACACTAACAATTGTTGGCTGGGACGTGGAGAAATTTTTGAACTCTCATTCATTGCTGGTAGGAATGTGAATTGGTGCAGCCACTATGGAAAACAATTTGGCAGTTCCTCAAAAAGTTATACATGGAGTTACCGTATGATCCAGGAAGTCCATGCTTAGATATATACCCAAGAGAACTGAAAACAAATGTTCACACAAAAAACGTGTACATGAATGTTCATAGCAGCATTAATCATAATAACCAAAAAGTGGAAACAACCCAATGTCCACCAGCTGATGAATGGATAAGCAAAATGTGATATATCCTTACAACGGAATATTATTCAGCCATAAAAAGGAATGAAGCACTGGTACATGCCACAACATGGATGACCCTTGAAAACATTATGCTGAGCAAAAGAAACCAGCCACAAAAGGCCACATATTGTGTGATTCCATTTATGTGAAATGTCCAGAATAGGCAAATCTATAGAGACGGAAAGTAGATTAGTGTTGCCAGGGGTGGGTCAGTTTCATCTTATGAATGAGGAAGCTGAGGCTCAGAGAGGCTGAGTTCCACTGTGCCCGTCTCTCTATGGGACTTTGGACTGGTGGCTTCGCCCCTCCAGGTTTTAATTTTCTCGACTGTAGAATAGAGATAATGACGCATACCTGAGAGACCGGTTGTGCATCCTTCTCATTTATTAGTTCCTTTTCCCTCCTCTCTTGCCTTTCCGGGAGCTGGTGGGCTTTAAGGGTTAAGGCTGCCATCTAGAGGTGAACTCCAGCACCTGCCAAAAGCCTGCCAGGCTGTCTATTCTCATCGTTAACCAGCTATGGGCTTGGGAAGGAGAAAAAGGATGTGAAAGATGCTGCCCTGCTGGGAAGGCCAGGGCTACCAAATCGGCCAGATTCTTTCCAGATGTTTCCAGCCCCTGGAGATGTTTTTCACAGATGTTAGGTCCTGTGGAGGTGGCCCCTCGTTGGAGACGGGCAATTGGATTCAGGTCCCCAAAGAGGTGCCCAGAGGAGTTTGGGGGATGCGCCACCTACAATTCACGTGATTATCAATTTATTCCCTCCTTTTCCCGCGGGAACTCTTTAAAATGCACACCTGACCTGGTCACTCTCTAGCTTAAGGTCTGGCAAGTAGCTCCCCACCACGGAAGGCCACCCCACCCCACCTCCTCGCAGCCCCTCTGATCTTGAGCCCCCTTCACACAGGGACCTTAGGCTCTGATCAGACATGCTTTTGCGACTCCCCCCGCTGACCTGCCTGCTCTCCCTGTTTGCTCACGCTGTTCTCTCCGTTTGGGATGCTTCTCTCTACCTCTTCTACCAGGAAAAAGGGCCTGCTCTCAGACACAAGTTTCTCAGATACACGTCATTGAGGATGCTGTGGACCCCATATGCACACATGACCTCAACCAACACTCAATAAAAATGGGTGTGTTTTCACTCTTCAGACTAACAGAATTGAAACCCGGGACAGCAAACTCAAGACTCCAGATCAATTGCTAACATTGGAAAATAAGACTCAGAATTCTTTTGAAATAAGCAAGACATGCAGTGTTTGCAGTGCAGACGGCACTGGCCACAGTATGGGAATGGGTGGTGGTGGCTTGTACGGCCCATCTCTCAGACCCTGCTCCCCCACCTCCTGTTGGGAGCCTCAGTCTGTCATCTTTTCGCAGTGTAGTGACAGTCGTTCTTCTGTTCTGTCCTCCCCTCCAGATTTAAGGTGCTGCTTGCCTTCTTTGTCTTCCCACCCCAACACCCAGCCCAGTGCCCCTCGCAGAGAAGCAGCACGAGAATTGCTCACTGAACTGACCTCAGTGGAAGGTTTCTGGAACCACTGAAAGACCACACCCAATGTCCTCCCGGGAAAGTCTCTGGCCACTGTCAGTCTCGTGTGACTCTGCATGGAGGGGAATGGGAGGCCCTGTGAGGCCGAAGGGGTCGCGGGGCCAGAATTCTCCGGTACCGCCTTCTCCTGGCCTGTGGGGAGAGGAGAAGCAGAACCTCTCCCTTCCGAATCTTGCCCCTTCCCCTACCCTGCCCTCGCGATCATTCCTCCCTACAAAGGCAGGTCAGAAACGAAGCTAACAGCAGCAAAGCAAGCACATTCACACCCCAAATCCACTTCACCGATCCCAACAGCCCTAAGAGGAAGCCACGACTGGCCCCATCGTGCAGGGGAAAGGACTGAGGCAGGAGTAGGTCAACAATATGCTGATGGCACACAGCTTGAGTGTCAGGGCCCGGAATTCATTTCTTTACTATGCCAGCCACTGTTCTGAAGGGTCACAAATCTGAACTCACGTCATCCTCATAACGTCCCTCTGAGGTACATATTGCTGCCACTCCCACTTTACAGATGAAGAAACGGAGGCTCAGACTTTAGGTCACAAGGCTGGCGATGGTGGAGCAGGTTTTGGTCCCAGGCTGTCTGAGTTCACCTCTGGACCTCTCTGCTATCTATGCTTCTAGCCTCTGAAAGGCTTGCCTTCAGCACGTGTAAAAAGGTTAAGAACACCCCGCTCACAGAGTGGTTGTGAGGATTAGACCAGATATGTGTGAGCGTCGGGAACACGGCAGACACCCAGGAAGAAGAGGTCATAATTTTTGTTCCTCTCCAGCGCCGCAACTGACAATTGCAGCTACTGGCCACCAGAGGGGAGTCATGTGCTGAAGAAGGAAGCCCTTCCCAGGGGCCCGGCTGACCTGTCAATGCTTCAGGATTCTGCGGAGCCCTTTTTCCTCTGCCCAACCCTGGGATCAAGGACACATCTCACCAGTGTGGAACCTCACGGAATGGACCTTCCTGCAAAAGAAATAAGGTTTAGGCCTTAAACGCATCCAAGGCCCCTTTGCCAACACCAGTTCTGGGGCGCGGTGGGAGGATGTATGTGGAGGGGAGCCCAGCTGTGTCCCATTTGATGGGGGGGGGTGGCAATTACCAGCAATGCCCCTTCTGCTGGCGGCTGGGTTCCTGGAGCCACAGCTGCAGGGCGGAGGGTGGCAGGGAGGGCTCTGGAATTGTCTTCCTGGGGGTTTCCATGGTTACAGATTGATGCAGGCAGCCCACTAGGCTGGCTCCTTTATCTGTATTGTCTTCTGGGGAGACAATGGGCTTTGGGGGTGGGGGGGCACTCCGTGCAGATCACTGCTGCAGCAGAGGCCTTGTGTGCCCTGCTCTGTGAACCCCCTGACCCTGGCTGTGGGGCTGAGAGAGGGGAGCATGGGGGTCAGCCTTGGTAATCACTCCTCACTTGTGGGTACAAAACTACTGCTGTAGACACTCAAGAGAGGCCATCTTCAAGGCTCCGAAACAGCAAAGCTGCAGAGGTATTAAATAAAAAGCACACATTTTGGAGTCAGCCATGACGGAATCGTGATTTTGTCCCTTGCTGCTGTGTGACTTGGGCAAGTAATTTCACCTGCTCAGTTTCCGTGTCTGGAAAGTGGGGACAACACCTGCTTTGTAAAATTACTGTGAGGAAACACCAAGCACAAAGCTTGGTGTCAAGAAGGGGCTCAGAGAGGGCCTGAGCTCAGATGGGTTCCTGGCATGTCTTGGGTCGGAGGACTGGCTCTGTCACTCACTCTTGTGACCTTAACCAAGGCCCTTCTTCTCTCTGGGCCTCAGCTGCCCTGTGTATGATTTGGGGACTTTGAAAAGTTTATCAAGGATGAAACGCGATGGTAAGAAAGTGCTTGGAAAAATAGACGTCAAATCCCTAACACACAGCTCTGCTTTCTAGGACTTAAGCTGTTTTGGAATATGCAACAAATGATCAGAGGGGACACGTGGTATTTGGTGAGTGGAATCTTCGGTGCTATGGCAGATGAGAGAGATTTTCTGAAGGAGGAAGGGCTCAGAAGGTCTCAGAATCAGGGCTTTATTCCTAAAAGATCTGCCACCCTGTGCCAAAAAGAAACAAAAGCCCAGAGGGGTGAAGGGACTCAGCTCTTTGCCGCCCAGCTTAATCATCTCGCCCCATCACCAACTTCTTCTCCAAGGGAAGGGTGTGCGTAGCTGGGGAGGAAGGAAAGGAGGAAGGGAAAGTTACTGTCATTTATGAGCCACCTTTACATGAGGCCAGTTGATCATTAGCCCCATTTTATACATAAGGAAACTAACGATTGCTATTATTGTTATACAATGGATTGGCCAAACAATGGAAAAGACCCAAGAATGAAATTAATTTGTCTGCAGCATGGAAAACAGAACTTGCCCTAGGGAAAAGGACGACAATCCCTTCACCTTTCAATCAGCAGCAGAGGGAACCCAAACCTTTTAAACGTCTGTCACTCATCCTTCCATTAGGATGCCCTCAGCCCAGAGCCTCGTTCACAGGGAGCGTTCAAGAAATGAGAATTCCTATCTCCCTCACCATTATTATTAAACTTATTAGTACACATTCAATGCTGGGGCTGAATAAAGGTCAACAAAACTCTCTCTTGTCTTTGAGGAATTCAGCCTAGTGAGACGGAAGGGCGTACAGGAAAATATCTCTGGCACGTGTTCGACTTTACAATCTACAAAGCATTTTCACATACACTGTCTCGTTGAATTCTCGAAACAACCTTGTAAGAAAGGCATTTTTCCCATTTTAGAGATAAGGAAACTGAGGCTCAGTCGGCTTCAACGACGTGCCCAGACATTGTAAAATATGAATAAAATATGAAAGAAGATAATTTAGGAGGAAAAACACCTTGATTGGATTAACAGATGTGTTCAAATGCAAGAAAGTGTATTAATTGTGTAAGGCACACAGACCGTAGCCCCGTTTTATTAAAGTACATATAAAAGACAGCTTTTATGGAGCTAAAACACCAGCCAGACTTTTAAGAGCTCTCACTTGTGGAGCCATGACTATGTGCAGGCCCTTTTTATGCATTTCTCTGATCCTCACAACAAGCCTGAAAGGTAGAAAGCGTTTCACAGATAAGAAGCTGAGGCTCAGAGAGGCAAAGCTAGGTGCCCAGGGTTGCACAGCAAGGAGAGGAGAGGGCCAGGACTGGGACCCACGGTCTGACACTCAGGTTAAGGGCCAGAGCCAGGAATTCCTCCCAGGTCAGTCTTGCCAAGGAACACGCTCCTGCTGAGATGTGAGCACCCTTTCTCGCCTCACTCCACAGAGCATGATGAGCAGGACAGAGAGCGCAGGCAGTCCTCAGGGCTTAGAGGGCTTGCTTCGGCCCATTTAGGAAGCAGCCCAGCGGAGCATGGCCTTCTCAAAGCGTACATCCGTATGCACATATGCAATTGTGTGTGAAGTTGGCTGGGTGCCGGGTTTCACAAAGCCATGTGATAAAAATCTGGTACATCTTCCTGAAATGTCAATTTCACTAAAAAAAAATGGAGACATTACGATTTTATATTAAAGCACAGATGGCTACAGAATGTATAAGAACACAAACTTCAGACAGTATGCTGAGAGAATGAAAGACAACTAGCATTTGGGGGTTCTCTGTGCCAGGCCCCAGTCTGAAAGTTCTATACATTCATTAATTAATCCTCACTGTCTGTGGCAGGGACGTTTATCACCACCATTTTATAGATGCAGCCACTGAGAATGAAAGAAGCCAAGTAACTTGTCCAAGTTCACACTGCTAGTGAGTGGAGGAATGTGGGCACACACAGGCATTTCAATAGCCAAATATTACAACATCTGTATTATCCATTGTTTGTTCAAGTTGAAAGTTTACGATAAGATTTGCAGGTGAGGGTGATGACGAAGGCACAGCCCGTGCCCCCTCCCCACTTCCTCTTGAAAAAATCATAAGGGCTGCCAATCCTGAGGAGCTCACCTGTGCCAGGTATGCTATCTCCGTTGTCTTATTTAATTCCCACAACCCCAGGAAAGAGGCACTATTGGGAGTTTTACAGATGGAAAAACTGAGGCTCAGAGAAGTGCTGTCACTAGTCTGGTCACACAGCTAAGGAGTGGCCGACAGGGTTTCAGCACAGGTCTGTCTGATCACCAAGCTGCTGCTCATATCCATGATTTCACCACCTCTGGCCTCCATGTCCCCTGGTGTCTGGGTCATGTCCCTCCTACCCCAACCCCCAACCCCTATTCTCTTCTAGAGAGGGGCACTTTCATGAGTGAGATGGTTCTGGAGCAGGCTGAGCCTGGACAGGCTCATGGATCTGAAGCTCCATCCTTCCACCAGCTGATAACACATCTGCTGTGAAATAAGTACAGACCCCAATAATGGGAAAGTAGTAGCTGGACACTGATTGGATGACTCCAACAACATTGCCACCCCAGAAAGATGAGGAAAGAATTCTGTTAGGATTCTGACAACTATGCCCAGCCAGCTCCGTGGTGGGGTTACTATGCCTAATACCAGGCACTCTACCTACGTCATCTTGTTTAGTCATCACAGCAATCGTGTGAGGCTCAGAGAGGATCAAATAACTTACCTGTCGATGGCACAGCTCACACACGACAAAGCTCGGAGTTCAACCAGCAACTGTCTGATTCCCAGACTCACAGAGAGAGTACCCGCAGGGCTGCGGTGGCTGGCAGAGGCCACTCTGTGTGATCCATTGCTTTGCACAGATTTAAATGAGCTGCGGACATGGAAAGCACTGGATGTGCTGGAGACATGGCCTCTGACACTTACCCCAGGGTGACCTTTGGCAGGTCTCCCAAATCTGTGAACCTCGTAAGGGTGAAATGGAGGCAGCGCCCCCTGTTCCTGTTACCACGCAGACTAAGATGCTGTGAACTACTGAATGCCTCTTCTGAACAATTTCTTGCCACTCTATTTATATATGGAGTCAAACCTGCAGTGGAAAATGCAATTGATAGGGTGCAGGACCAACATTCAGGCCCCTCGAGGCCCACCTGGATGAACCCTTGACGGAACCTGGGACCAACCCTTCACACATCTGAGTCACTGCAAGACCTGCCAGGGGCCCCGGTGGGGGAGGTAGGTGTGTGAGTCAGAGTGTGTGTTAGGGGTGTGTGACTGTCTGGCCTGATGGTCCCCAAGTCCTCATCTCCTCCCTGCATAACCTAGAGGGCCCAGTACCCAAGTGTGTCTTGAAACCCTTTTTTTTTTTTTTTTTTTGAGGAAGATTAGCCCTGAGCTAACATCTGCTGCCAATCCTCCTCTTTTTGTTGAGGAAGACTGGCCCTGAGCTAACATCCATGCCCATCTTCCTTTACTTTATATGTGGGACGCCTACCACAGCATGGTGTGCCAAGCGGTGCCATGTCCGCACCAGGGATCCGAACCGGCGAACCCTGGGCCACCGAAGTGGAACGTGCACACACAACCGCTGTGCCACTGGGCCGGCCCCTGACACCCGTTTTTTGATGCTAGAAATGGCACAGGTCAAACACAAAGTGAGGGTCAGGAAGAACCTGGCTCAGTGAGCGTGTGGGTTATTCTGGGGAGTCTGCTGTGCATTGGGTACCCTCATTGTCACACAACACACACTTTTAGCCCCCAAGCCGACCAACTGCCAGCTGGCCAGCAACCACTTCGACTTAGGGTAATGAGTTCCATATGTTTCCATAAGGACCCAGCTAAGCTTTTCCCCAGCAGTGCTTAAAAAGTGCTCTCTCCCCTCCCTGGCTTCCAGCTCATGCTTGGCCACCCTTGTTTCATTTGCTCCTAATGAGGGCAGGACGGAGGGGGCTGGGTGGCAATGACAAGGAGACAATGCTTTAGGGAATCAGCATTCTCTGACTTCACATTTCCCGACTCTCAGGGTGGGGGGCTGTGCAGCCCACCAGCCCCTTGCAGTTACTCTGTGAGAGCTGTTTGAGTCCCTAAGCCTCGCAGGGCCTCAGCGGCCCCATCTGTAAAATGGGAATAACACTCCTTGCTCAGGATAGGCATAGTACACAAAAAAAGCCCCAGATAGGAAGCTTGGAGGCTTGGGTCTGAGTCCTGTCTTGACTACTAACTTGCTGTGTGTCCCTGGGTAGGTTCCTTTCCCTCTCTGGGCCACAACTGTGACCTCTGAAGGGTCTTCTATCCCTGACAGGCTTTGGATTTATGAACAAATGACAAAAGGTGCAGGGAACAGCATCTTCTTACCTGTTAAACATGGGTGGCTCCAGGATGGGGTCCCCCAGAAGCTTAAGGCTACCCTACCATGGCCAGTGTTACTGCCAGTCTGGGCTCCCTTTGACCACAGTCTGGCCCGATGTGGGTTTCTGCCTCTAGCTTCTGGCACAAAGTAGGAGCCGAGTGGTGCTGAGCAGAGGGAGTGGCCGCACATGGAAGGTCAGCTCCATGGCTTGGGTGACGGGGGAGGCTGTGGTCAGCCCCCAGCACGGAGGGATAGGAATCTGAGTTCTCAGGCCTCCAGTGCCCTCCTCCTCTTATCTGGCTTGTCAGAGGCAAGCCCCAAATCCTGGTCTCAGGGTGACCTACTACCCTGATCCGGAGGTCCACTGACCTTGCTCACACACTGACTCACTAACCTTGACCTCTGACGCTGCTCAGACCAACCCTCACACCCTGTCTGCGAACGGGGCCCCCAGACTGACTGCTGCCGACTTCTGCCCACACGTATCCCCAAACCCTGCCACAGTCTGGCCGAACCCCAACAACTCTGGCCACACTCTCTCACCCCACTTTCAGACTGACCCCTGATTTAGGTCACAGAGAGACCCCTCGACCTTGCCACAGCCCGACCCTTAACGGGAGGGAGAAATAATCAGAGAACAATTACATGCTCAACTCTGAGTGAAACAGGACATCAGGGAGGAGAGCGGGGAGCAGGGTGGGGAGGGAGGCTGGGGTGGAGGGCAGAGGCTTCCCGGAGGATCCCGGTGGGCCCGGGGGCCACACTCGGAAGGTCGGCGAGGCCTTGTGCGGGGCACGTCGCAGGCGCTCGAGGAATGCGAGCTGCCTGAAAGAACGGAGGAAGGAAGGAACGGGGTGCGATCCAGGGCGGCCGCCCGGCCGGGGCAAAGCTGCCGAGGCAGGAAGCGGGGTGGGGGCGCGCCGAGGCTGCAGCGGCCCGAGCGCAGCTGGGGGCAGCGGGAGAGCAGTCGGGTCAGCGACTCCGCCGGGTGGGGGGCCCCCCAGGCCGGGAGGCTGGGAAGCGGGAGGCCGCGCTGCTGGCAGAGCGGAGGGGGCGCCGCGAGGCTCCGGATGGGCTGGGAGCCCCGCCCGCAGGCTGCGGAGGGAGCCGGAGCCAGAGTGGAGCCAGAGCTCAGACATCCGGGCGCCAGCGAACACCTGCGAGCGGCCCCCAGGGCCCGTGGGGGGAGCGCGGGGCGCCGGGCCGGGGGCGGGGCGCGGGGCGGGGCCGGCGCAGCCCCGCCCAGCCGGGCCCGGGGCCACGTGGGCCGAGACTCCGCCCCGCCCAGGCGCCGCGGAGCTGCGGGCGGGGAGCGGCTCTCTCCCCGGAGGGCCGGGAGCGGGCCGAAGGGACCTCTTGGATCGGCTCTGCGGGAAAGAGAGACCGACAGGAGGTTTCTAGGGTGTAGTCTGGGGGATGAAGAAGCGTGGAGGCCAGGAGAGGTGATGAGACCGGGAAGACAGATAATTGAAGGTTGTCCGGCGCATCCACAGCTTGGGAGAGCTATAACTGGCCTTCTCGAAAGGGCACCAT
This sequence comes from Equus quagga, assembly GCF_021613505.1. Lineage (NCBI taxonomy): Eukaryota > Metazoa > Chordata > Mammalia > Perissodactyla > Equidae > Equus > Equus quagga. Next base: position 31,364,961 of record NC_060271.1, on the reverse strand, counting down.
CTCCGGTGTCACTAGCATGGAATTTGAATCCCCGTTTTGTTACTTAGGAGCTGTGTGGCCACGGACAAGTTACTTCGCCTGTTCTGAGGCGCTTTTTTAATTTACAAAGTAGAAATCCCCTCCAGATTTCAGAGCTGATGCAGTGATGAACGTAAGATATTCAGTTAATAGTGAATTTTGTATTTCAGGGAGCTCGGTAGATGCTTTACGCGTGTTATCTTTAATCTGAACCACAAACCTGCAAAGGAAGTACCATCCCCTTCTCACAAATGAGAGGGAGATCTGAGGTGGCCTTAGGTCTTTTATTCAGCAAGCACCCACTGGAGACCAAATATAGGCCAGGCCAAGCGAATGGGGAGGGGAAAGAGCTGGACTGGAGTAGAGGTGAGAACGTGGGCTTTGAAGCTAGATGGAGCTGGGTTTACTAATGCATGCTGCCACTTCCTTGCTGTGTGACCTGCATCAAGTTATTCAGCCTCTCTGAATCTGTAACACAGGAATAATGATGCCCACTTTGCTAGGTTGTGGTGAGGATTAGAGAAAATTAAGATAAAATGGAGCCTGGCACCTGGTAGGCACTCGATAGGTGATTATGACAGAAGACTCTATCCTCTCTCTCAGAGTTTTCCGACCTAGGGCCAAATTGCTTTCACTCTCTAATGAGTAATGAATTGGCATGCTGACTTCAGCTTTTGTCCCAGCCACCTGAACAGCCCAGTCTCAGCGGACTTGACAGGCAATTTCCTTGGAATTAGCTTAATAATACCTTGTAGGTGTGCGATGCATTTCAAAGAACTTTCCCATCATTATCTTCTCTCTGGGAAGGCAGCAGTACAAGAACCGCCAGCTGTTGGGCAAGGGAGGAGAAAGGCTTGGAGAGGTGAAGTGGCTTGCTCAAGGTCACATGGCAGATGAGCGATTCAGCTCTTTCTAGCCTTCCACAGTCCGGCAACTTCTGAGAGAGCAGGAAGCAGCATGCTGTGGCAGAAAGGGTACAGGACGTTGAGTTCAGTGCCTGGCTGTGCTGCAGTTAATGGTGTAATATGGAGCCAGGTGCCTCAGAACTGTATCCTCAAGATCAGCAATCTTAGACAGTCATGGAAACTGAGGCTTGAGAGAGGCTGTCTAGCCTGCAGTTTTACTGCTAACAGGTTGCAGGGCAAGGATTTGCACCCTGTGTGACTGTCTCCAGAGCCAGCACTGCACACCTAACAAACAGCCCGAGGGAGACCCAGCCTGGGTCTTGTACTCACTTGGCTTGAGGCAAGAGCTCCTCATGTGGGGACTGAGGGCTTCCCACAGATGGGAGGTCTGCTACTGCTCTGCAAAAATTGTGTGTGTGTGCAGGTTTTTATTTTCTGAAGAGAATGTTTGTACCTTCCATCAGATCATCAGAGACCAGGAAACAGGTTAAGAACCAACGGCCGGCTGGGAGGATGGCTGGCAAAGACAGCAGTTGCCTCCCTACCACGTGCCCCTTTCACCCTTGAAAGCTCACCAGGGTTAAGGCGTGAAGGGTGATGATGTGACCTGTTTGTTAGGAAATATTGAAGTAATTCATGCCAGGGGCCAACACACAGATGAGATCATATGATAAACAGGAATCTAGTGAAGCCAGGTGCCTCATGGAGCCCACCTGGGGAGCTGCCAGGTGGGGGGCAAAAGGGGATGGCCTGGGTTGGGGGTCTTGCCCTCTGCTCCACTCTCAGGCCTGGCCCCATGGAGTGGCCAGTCTCGGGCCCCGCTCCTGTCCACTACAATCGTAGTCACTGTAGTTAAGGTTCCAATCCCATCTCTGCCTCTGGAGGGGCTGTGAGAACCTGGCTCAGGCCCATTATCCATGGAGCCTCAGTTTCTCCAATTCTGAAATAGGAATAAAGATGCTTACAGAGTAGGTTCCCAATGGAGGTGCTATCGGAAGGAAATACCAGAAGGAATGAGGGCTGTAGAACCTCTTTCTCAAATTCCCAGCCCAGGGTTAGAGTCTTCAAGTACCTGGTGATGGAGGAGGGCTGGGCACCAGGAGGTTCCCGCCAGCACCAAAACCCTGGTCAGTATGACTGGGGATTTGCGGGAAGAAAACCCTCTCCTACTTTTTCCAACTTCGGAAGCCCAAGAGGAAGACAAATTAGAGAGCACGAGGAAGGAAATGAAACCAGGCCCGGGGACGTTTATTCATCTCTGAAATGGGTCTATCAACCGCCACCTCCGTCTGGACACCAGGTGAGGCTCCACTCTTTCCCGTCCCCTGCTAGAAAGACATGAGTATTTGACCATCTGCTAATGTAGCAAAACAGCTCTCAAGGGACCTAAGAACTGGGACTCAGGAGACCTGATTTCTATCCTGAGCTCCCAACTTGCTGGGTGAGCTTCTACCAGTCACTTCCCCTGTCCCTATCTCCTCATCTGTAAAACGAGGAGCCAGGGCCAGCATCGTCTCTGCACCCAACCCTCAATGGATGTGGGGCTCCCATGATGAGCCCTTTCCATTCCCCCTCCACCCCAGTCTTAGCTGGGCATTTTCCCATCTCCCTTTTAAGGGAATAAGCAAGTTTGCTTTTCCCAAGCTCCAAGAAGGACATTTATATATTTCCCTTAAATTCAGCCCCGTGAGAAAGAGTGTTAGCACTTCAGGAATCAAATTATATACACAAGTGTTTAAAAACCGTTTATTATGCAAAATGATAACTTTTATAAAAAGTTTAATAATATACATCGCATGGTTACAGAAAGTCACCTTCCTGCAAACAAGGTACAAAAGCTATATACTCTATTATAGAGTTCATAATCAGGGCAAACAGAGCCTTTCTTCAAGGAGAACAGAAGACCAGCTCTACCGCTGCCTCGGCCGAGTCTGGAGAGCAGCCACTTCTCCCCACACCTCCACACTCCGAAGACAGTCTTTAAAACTTGGGGGTGGGGTGGGGGCTGGGCGACGTTGCCAGCTGGTGCCCACAGCTAGCTCTGGCGCTTTAGGCCACCCAAGTTCACAGTCCTTCGCTCCCGGGCGCCAGGTCCAGCCTCGAGGCAGGGGTTTGGGGAAGTCAAGTGGGCAGGGCGAGGCTGGGGCCCATCCATGCCCTCGGGCTTCCGGCCGTAGAGGGTCCCGGGTTCCCAGGCGGAACGGGCGCCAGCACCTGCGTTCTGGGCGGGGGAGGAAAGACCAGGGAGCCGTCAGTTTCCGCCGAGCGCGCCGCGGCGGGGGCCGTCCGCAGACTGGCCGGCGCCAGGGAGGGAACTTGGTCTCTACCTCCAGCTGATAACTCCGCGCCCCACGCTGCCCCCACCCAGTTGGCGCCAAAGGACCACAGGCGGAGCTTGCACCACCCCACCCTCTTGGAACTGACACTAGTTGGGAGGGGGCCGTGGAAGACTACAAACAGCACTGCTATTTTATTTAGTCGGACCTGAGCCTACTTTCTAGGGCCTTTGGCCACTGGGGGAGGGCTGGGACAACGTGCGTTTAAGGTTAAAATGTACACTGGATGGGAATAAGTTCCTCATTCATTTCATGTGACAACCAGCAAGTCACTTGCCCCTCTATGGCCTGGGTTTCCCTAAACCGAGGGGATAGTCATCCCTTGAAGGCCTGCCAACTGCAAGATTTGCTTTAAACACCGGTTCCGCCCCCCCCCCCCCCCCCCCCCCCCGCGAAGGCGGGAACACTCACCTGGAGGCGCCAGGACGGGCCAGGTCAGTGGCAGAAACTCCTCTTGTCGTTGGAGATCACAAGTTCCGGGGCGAGCTCGGCTGTCTGAGAGAAGGGAAAGGGGGGAGAGTTACGCATGGCCCTTGGGATTTCTAGGGGTCCAGCAGCATCCCGGCCCTGGAGCTCAGCCCCGCCCCGGCTCCCGCGCACGCCCACGGTCACCTGGATAGGAAGATGCGGACTGTCTGGGGGTCCAGGAGCGGGCTCCGCCAGGACCACCTGCAGGTCGAGGATGTAGTCGATGACGCGCTGCAGGATTTCCACCTGGCTAAGCTGAGTGCCTCGCGGGACTCCGGGTACCAGTTCCCTCAGACGTGAGTAGCAGTGGTTCATGTCGTCCAGCAGGCTCAGCGGTTCCTCTGCTGCCGGGCCCTTCCCGCGGCCCCGCGCGATGGCGAGGCTGCGTTCCGACAGACAGCACACCGCCTCGTAGCAGCCGCGCACCGGGCTCAGCGCCTTCATGGTGGGGATTGAGGTTGGAGGTGCAGAGAGGGCGCAGAAAGCCAAACAACCCCTAGAGCAGCTTGCAGTGCGCACACGCTCGCCGAGGCCCGCACTTATAGAAGCCGCCTCGAAGGCACGCCCCCTTATGCAAAGCAGCGCGCCTGGGCCCCGCCTCCGCCAGCCCTGGGCGTTCACGACCCGGTTAAATTGCAAACAGGCTTCCTCCGGCTGGTCTGACGCCGAATACCGCGGAGCCGCGGATTCAAAGAATGAGGAAGCGCTGATACTGAGGAAAGGCGGGCCTCTTTGCCAGCAAGGATTTAAAAAATCACTTAAAATCATTAACTTTAAGAATTTGCCTTTTCCTGGCAGCGCCCCAGATCTTTTGAGCTCTCCTGCCCCCTGCTAGTCCACCCACAGCCCAACACTAGCTCTGAACCCACAGCTCCTCCGAAGTCATAAATCCCTGAACAGCAAAGAAGCTTTTTTTTTGCAAAAGATTTTTCAAGGGAAACTTGTAAGGAATTAGTGCCGCCTTGTTCCCCAATTTGCTGTTCGTCTGACCTCCAGACTCACTGGCGTCAGGAATTATCTTGTGACCAGAGGGGAAAAAAATTAATTGCGGTGAAGCTGAGGTTACAATGAAGAAAACAGATTTGGGCTAGGCGCTGAGATTGCAGAAGGAGGAGGGGAAGGGGGTTTGAGCAAAGAACACTATTTATTTGAGCAACGGGGGAAAAGAAAAAAAAAGAGAGCAGCCTGAATCTGTGCTTTTTGCACGAGGAAGGGAAAGAGCCCCCGCCCTCCTGCCCCATGCACTCCATAAGGAGCCAAATATGTGCCCAGTTGTGTTTTGGAGGTGAGTTTCTTACAATTCTGGACATGGTTTTAAATATGGAGGGATAGAAGAGATGAGTGCTAGATGAACCTTTATAGGAGTCCTCCATCAGGTGAGCAAATCTCCTAACCCTTCTTTTCCCCTTTCCCTCCATTCCATGCACCTCTCTATGCAGCAAACAATAGTTTGGTAATTTCATCGCTCTATTGTCTATCCCTTTCTGCTATGGAAGGGCAGGCCACCTGGACTTGATTATTCTTAGCCTTGCTGAAATGGCTCCAGCTCTATCTGAGAGCCCAGGAAAGGGACCAGAGGACAGGCAAGCTAAGCCCTGTATTGATTGCGACAGGACAGTGCACTCAGTATTCTTTTCTTGTCTTCTTGGCACTTCCCAGGACTTCTGGGAGTTTGCAGCCTCAAAATGCTGGTTTCCATCTTGAAACTGACGAGGTGGGGGTCCCCCAATGATGGCTTCCTTAATCAATCAGTTGGTAAATGTTTTGGAGTTGCCCCACGTAAAACAGTGGCTCCTGCTCTCCAGAATCTCATAATTTGGGGAGACAAAAATTAACACAGGAAACAATTGAGAAACTCAATTGTTCTACAGTGTGTGGTGCTGATGAAGAGGACAATGGGAGCTCAGAACTAGAAGAGTCTCAAAATAGTCGGAGTAGAAAGGACACTGGACTGGGAATGAGGGGTCCTAGGCTCAACATCCCATCCCTGCCAATCATTTGTCATGTGATCTTGAACAAGCCCAGGTATCCCATCCTTAGTTCTCTTGTGAATAAGATGAGGAGATGGTGTGAAGTGATTATTTTAAATCCTCTCCAACTCTACAAGTCTAAGGCTTTATGAAATTTGGACAGGCAGGTGTGGTGAGATGCTAAAGGGCCCAGAGGGGCTATGCTCAATGTCACACCACAAGTAATGGCAGAGCCAGCCCTGAAGCCTCACTCTTTGCCATCATACCACAGGGTTCTGTGTCCCAGGAAACACATCTTCAAAAGATTGCTTCCTGGAGTATTAATTTTTCAAGGACAGCCTCTTTTAAATAAGAAGGAGGAAGAAAATAACCTGTGAGTGGATAAGTCAGTCTATATATGCTACAGACATCAAGTGAAAAGCATGCCAACTATTTGGTCATGGGGCGGGAAAATGGTGGTGATACAGACTCCAAAATGACCAAGTAGAAAAGTCTTTCTTTTTCTATCATTCAGACTTCCAGGGTTTGTACAAAATGGTCAAGCCCAGAAGGTTCTGGAAAAATCACGGCCATTAGGGCCAGGCAGATTTATGTTCAAATCCCCATTCTTCTCTTTTACTAACGATGTGAACTTTGGGTAAGTGAATTCTGTGCTTTGATTTCCCAATTCCTAAAATGGAGCTAATGAGACCTAACTCATTCATTCAACAAATAATTATTGAATACCTCTTCTCTGTAAGGCACTTGACATGAACTCTCCATTAGATCTGTTAGTCTCCTTGGTGCCTGGGGACCTAGCATGGCGCCAGGTGTGTGGTAGGTGCTTGGTCCACAGGTCCACACAGGTTCTCCTCTCTCCTTTCCCTCCTCCAGTTACTACCACTGGTGCCTCAGGCTTGGATAGCTGTTTGCAAACACTTTCATATTTATTATTTCCCAAGATGCTTTCAGGTTGAAATGCCCAGGGGCTGTGTGACACAAGGCAGGAGAAGGATGCAGTGGGATTAGCAAGCAGAATTCTGTCCTGGCCATGCCAATAACTTGCAGTGTGGCCTTGGACGAATTTCCTCCCTTCTGGGCTGCATTTTCTGCAAATTGGGGGAAGAGGGGGTAGTGAATGACCCCTAATGGTCCTTTCCAATCTAAGATTCTAATTTCGAAAGAAGTAGGTTACGGTTGGGAACATCGAATAAAGTTTGAACCCAAGAGACTTCTTTTCCCAACAGCGGACTGGAGGCCCAGCTCAGGCCTTCTGTAACTTGCCTAGCGGTGGCGGGGCCCAGCCTCTTATTCCAAATGCCTCTGAACTTTCTGTTCCCAGTTCTGCTCCTTTTACCAGCTTTTTCCCCCCTCTTGCATTTTTTATTTTTATGAAAGGATGTCATTAAGGCTTTTGTCTGCGCTGTTTTTGTTTCAGAACTTTTCTCACAATCCTATTTTTTGTTGAGGAATCCGCTCCTTTGCCCAGCTGTGGGTCCCGGTCCCACAGCTGTGTTGATCTAAGACTCAGCCCCAGACAGCCTGGCGCCAGGGTGGGACGTCATGCGTTCACACAGGGGTGCGTGTCCCAGGCAACCTTTCCTCGGGCAGTCACCGGCCGGAGCCGGCGGCCCCCACCAATGAGCGGCTGACACCCGAGAAAGGGGCGGGTCTGCGCCGCCCAGACCCGTGAGCGGCTTGAGAATTGCAGATGCTGAGAACTTGATAACGTTCCTTGAATTGGGGCCCTTTAAAGTCTTTTACCCCCCTCTTTTTGCTCTTTCTTTTCTTTCTTTTGTTTATTCTCTTTCTTTCCACCTTCTTCCATTATTTATATATGTATATAGTTTTTCTTCGTCTTCTTCCTTTTCCTTTTTTAACTATCTCCTCCTAGTGTCAGGAATCATTTTGTAAGCATTTCCAGGAACTGAATCTTCCTTTGCCAAAATTAAAGACAAAAAAAAAAAAAAAAAATCTAGTGTTGTGCTCTCTGATTTTTTGAAGAGTTGGCAGAACTCTTAAGTTATACTGTTTTGTCTTTTAAAACTTAAAAAGTGGTGGGGGGTCTCTGAGCTGTCGATTTCAAAGCCAAAGTAATGATGATGAGAACCACAGATGTCTTTTTGCCTAAACTGAGCTTCTATCTATGTACCTATCTATCTTTTCCCATTTATGTTGTAAAGTGGAGATCAAGGGAACCTCCGAAACTTGCCCAAGGTTACTTGCAGTGTCAGCTGCTGACCTGTGGCCAGGACCCAGACTCCCCCTCACTTGGTTGCCTGTGCACTCCGCCCACTTACTCTCCTTAGCATTGGGGTGGCCCGCTGTGGACTCAGAACATCCCCAGATGCTGCATTTCCTAATAAGGACCTGTTTGCTCACAAAATACCTGTAAAGGTGGGCGGAGGGCTTCCAGCCATACACATGGAACAGATCCCTTCTCCTCCCCTCAGCGAGGCTAGACCTCAGAGTACCGCTTGACGCTCACGTGATACCAGGAAAGCACAGGGAATTCAGAATCAAGACCGGGCTCAAACCCTTGCATGGCCTACCTACCCTCACACTCTGCCTCAATTGTCTCCTCTGTAAAATGGGGAGGAAAATAATATCCACAAACCTCACAGGAGAGAATCAAAGGGGAGGAAGGCTGGAAAGTTCGATGAGAACCACTTAGTTATCTTTATGTGCTATGGTGGGAGGGAGCCCCTGGGGAGCGGGATAGGTGGTGCCAGCTGAGTTGAATGGCTCCTGCTGAGACTGTTCTCAGGAATGTGGGTAATACTGAGGCCAGCGGTATGGGGAGCATCACGATCTAAAGGCAGGAGTCCTTATAGGGGTGGGGATTTCAGGGGCTTCCAAGATGGGCTACTCTATGTTCAGAAGTACTCGGTGCCATCGTCATCGTCATTGTCCTTCACTGAGTCTTCACTGTTTAAGTCCTGTTTGCCTTCTCATACATTATCTCATGGGCCCATTCTACAGACGAGGAAACTGAGACTCAGAGAGGTTAATGTGCTTGCCCGCGGTCACATAGCTAGTAAGTGGCAGATCCAAGATTCGCACTCAGGTCTGCGTGTCTCAACACTGTGTCCTTCTGTGCCTGTGCTTTTTCTTCTGCCCCTTCAAGGGACCTCCTGGGAAGGGGGCTTGGACCTGAGAGGGTTTTATTCTGTCAGATAGAGAAAAAGCAAGGGGTGAATGTATTAGGTAGGAAGACAGACACTAAGGTATTGGGGAATTAGGGGAAAACTTTTGCTTTCTAATAAGCAGAGAAATAGTAGTAAAAATTTCTTGGAAATTTGAAGCTTTTGGGTTTTTTTCCCTCCCCTCAAATCCTTCCTGTCCATGCTTTAAGGGATGTTTATCCTTAAAGTGCAGAATGACTACTCTTGTTTTTAAGAGTCAACTTTCGAGCTGAGCTTCCTCCCTCTCTCCTTCTTCCAACCCAAAGCCAGCCCAGCTTGGTCCAGCCATACCACCCTGAAGTTAACGAACCCCTGACCTCAGCAGGTAGGCAGTGACCATGGGATGCCCAAGGGCTGGATGGCATCTGTGGGTGGACACCCACAGGGAAGCAGGAAGGGAGTTTATTTTCTGAGAACCTATCCTGTGTTGGGTGTTTCATAAATTCTATCTAGTATAATCTGCTCTAGACTCTTTTGGGGTAGGTATTATTATGACGAAGATACTGACGTTCAAAGAGATTTCTCCACACAGCTGGTAGGAAATAAATGCCAACAATCAAGATTTGAACCCAGGCCTGTGGCTCAAATATTGATACACAGAAGGATGGAGAAAGACATTCAAACTGCACACACAAGGACTAGTTCCTTCCTTCCTGCATTTCTAGGCTCACAAGGGTGGACAGGGACAACCTCATTTCTCTGTTAAGGGAAAAGTTTGGAACTTTTAGAATTTGGAGAGCATCAGTCGGTTATGTGGGAGTTGAACTCTGATTTAACAAATAACAAAAGGAAAAGAATATATTGCACAGGTTTTAGTATTTACAAAGCACTTTCATTTACAGTTTTATCAAACACCCGGACAACCTTGTGGGACATGGGGCTCATCTGCTTTGTAATCAAGTATTCATCTCCCCTGTCTCACTCTCCCTCACAGTGCCTGGCACAGAGTGGGCACTTTACTGAGATGGATGTACGGAATTAAGTTCAACCCCAGTAATCACTTTTGGGAGACCACTTGGAGGCGGGATTTAAAAGTCAAATGCAAGTTGTGCTAGACGGCTCTCTGATTCTGTGGCTCCCAGGCATAATGTCCCTTGCTGCAGATGGATGCTGACAGTTGCATCTGGGCTCCCAGTAACAGGGTTCAGGAAAGGCTTCGGAAAAACGATGGAGTCGGGGCAAGAAAAGATGAGGGTAAAAAAAGACCTTGAAAGGCAATGTTCACCCTGCCCAGATATTGTCTTGTGTTGGCCTAGGGCCCAGCAGCAGTTCAAAGGCTGCCAGGGGAGGTAGGGAGGTAGGGAGGGGAGGCATGCGTCCTGGGGACAGAGCTGACCCTGCCAGAGAGGAAAGGGCTCCCCCACCCCCAACTGGGCCAGAGCTCTGCAGTGAGCTGGAAATGCTGGAAATGCTGGAATGCCGGAAAGCACAGACAGCCGCTGCAGCTCAGAGAGAGCCTCCTGCTGGCCAAAGCTGTTTCTGAGTGTAATCATTACAGTGGCCTAAGCATCAGCAGGCTTATAAAGGATAACTTTTGCTGAGCGCCAACAATGAGCCAGGCATCTTACATGTATTGTCTCCCTTGATCCTTATATCGACTGAAGCTCAGAGAAGTGACGTGACTTGCCCAAGGTCACACAGCTGTTGGGAGGCACAGCATGGCTGCCTAAATCCAGAGCTTGTGCTTTGAAACATTAACCAGGCTATCAACTGGAGGGAGAGAGGAAGCAAATGCTGCAGAATGGGAGAGTGTCTTAAGGAGAAATGGGGGATGGAAGGAGAAGGAAATTCATATTTGAAACCCATTTTGTTCAACAGACCCTTATGGTCTCAGACAGTGTATGTGTGTTTGAGTCTCAGAGTAAGCCTGTTCTTTGTGAATGTATGTTTTCCTCCCTGAGCGTGTGTTTGCCCCTCCCTGGGCGTCGGACCCTCCTTGAGGGTTGTGTGTCTGGGCCCCTGGTGAGAGTGTACGTGCCTCTCCCTGGATGTTGCAACCTACTTAAATGTGTGGTGGGACTCCCTGACTGCTTGTGGCCCCCTGCCTAAATCTATGACCTTCTCTGGGTGTCCGGCTTTCTCCCTATGTGCCCGGCCAGGTGCAGAACAGGGCTAAGAGGACAATGGGCTTGCGCGCCCCGGTGGCTTTTTCCTCCACTCCCTCACCCACCGCGACCCTCCCCGCCTGTACCCCGCGCCCCAACCCCGACCACCCCGGCCAGCCCGCGCCCCGCGCCCCGCGCCCCGACCCGGGCGGCCCCAGGCGCGCAGCTGCGGGACACACAATCGCCGGCGCCCCCTCCCCGCCCCCCGCGCAGCCCCTCGCCCAACAAAAGCCGCTTTCTTTCCCCACAACAGATTAAAGACCAGGAGGGGGTGAAAAATAGCTTCTCCAGCCCTGGCGGGGGAGGGGCGCGGGAAAAGCTGGGGCTTTGGGGACTCTTTGATGGCGAGTGTGTGGGAAACCCGGAGGAATGTGGCCGCTTGGACCGCCGCGGCGGGGCAGGGCGCCGAGAGGAGGGCCCGCCCCCCGGGACCCCCGCGGCCCCGGCGCCCCCCAAGTCCCCAGCCGGGCGCCGCCCGCGCCCCCGTGCGCCGAGCTCTCCTCTCACGCTCTCGGTCTCTCTCTGCCCCATCGCGCCCCTGCGCCTTCAGTGTCTCCCTCAGTTTTCTCAAATTCTCATTTCTCTCTCTTCTTCCTACTTTCCCTTCTTCTGTTTCCTTTCCGTGTTTCCCCTTTTCTCCTCCATGTTTTTCTCATTTCTATTCTCTGTCTTTATCTTGATCTGAACATCCATCCTTTATCTCCTCTCTTTGTCTCGGACACACTCTCTGTGCTGCTTTGTGTCCGTGTGTCTCTCTCGTTTCGTGGTGGCTCCTTCTCCGTTCCTCTGGCCAGGGCTCTCCTGGGTTAGCTCAGAGGGATGGTGCTGGACTTCTCACAGTCTCTGTCGCCCTTTCTCCTGCCTCTTTGGAGAGGGCCAGGAAGAGGGACCCCAGGATGTGGGCAGTTTGTCTAAACATCCCTCTCTCCACACACACGTGTGGGTGCGGATGGGAGCTGACAGGGGAAGTCTGGGGGAGCCCAAGAAGAGGCAGGGGGGAGACTTGGGGAGGCCTGGTCAGCTAGACCAGGGTCGAGTAGGAAGAGGGGCTCTTGGAGGCCTTCAAGGTTTCACAATTATTTTCGGCTCAGTTTAATTCAGTCTCTGAAAGGAATTCCTGGCTCAGGACCGGATGGTGGCCTTGGGACCCTGATGGGAAATGGGTTGGGTCTCCCGGCCCCCTCCTCTCTAGTCCTTGGGACAGGCTTGGGGGAGGGGGGGACTAGTTCCCGACAAAGGGCTTCCAGGTGGCTGGGGGCAGGGTCCTTCCATGCAAAGACAGTGAGGTGCATGCCGGGAAGCTCAGTCTGGATCCTGGAAACCCAGCTTTTGCGTTTGCCTCTACCACTCGCTGACAACCCCTGGTAAATCCTTTCTCTTCTTTGGGCGTCAATTTCTCCACCTGTAAAATGAGATATTTGTTTAGATCAGTGGTCCTCAACCTTTTATTCCACCCACAGATCCCAAGATCCGATTTATTCCAAATGCATTGCTTATATTAATTAATCTGCTTCTTCATTTGGTTTTTATGAAAGACAAGCATTCAGTCAGAGTCTCTGATTAGCATGATTCATTACCATCCAGAGCTGTTCTAATTCCAGCCAAAGACACCCCAGGGAGACCCCCAAAGCCTTGGTGCGTTGGAAGTCTGTGTAGCAAAATCTCATGGAAGACTGGGTTTTGGAGTCAGACAACTCGAGTTTGAATCCTGAAACTGCTAGTGTCTAGCTGTATGACCTTGGTGAGGTCACACTCTCCCTCTGTTTCCTTGTCTGTAAAAAGGAGATGTTCATAATATCTGCCCCACAGGATTGTACTGAGCATTACGTCAGATAACAAAATGTAAGAAATAGGTGCTCAATAAATAGCAACTGTTAGGATGTTGATGCTCTGCACAACACTGTCCAATAGAACTATAATGCAGCTATAAATGTGAGCTGCGTATATAATTTAAAATTTCCTAGTGGTCACATTGTTGAAAAGTAAGACGGGTGAAGTTAATTTCAATAGTGTATTTTACCTAACTCATTTTACCCAAAATATTATTTGAACATGTAATGAATGCAAAAAAACTATTTCTTTTACATTATTTTTCACACTAAGTTATCAAAATCTGGTGTGTGTTTTATAAAAGAGCGCATCTCGATTCGAACTAGCCACATTTCAAATACTCAATATTCACACACGGCTAGTGGTTAGCAATTGGACAGTACTGGTCTAGTTAGAAAGTCAAGATAGACGTTAGAGAGGAAAGGACACGAGAGTCTTGAAGGCCAGCTGGGATTTTAATATGTGAAGAGAAGGTAGGAGGAAGACAGGAGGGAAAGGACAGAGAACAGTGTGGGCAGAGGGGTTGCTCAGCTTGACTGGGCAGAAGCTGGAGGGTGGCGTGGGTGCTAGCCAAGATCAGATAAGTAGATGGAGGTGGATGCGTGGGGAGCCTTGAATGCCAGGCTAAAATCATGTAGAATATGGGTATTAATACTTCAGAGTGACCGTCTCTTTGAGATCCACTTTCTTTTCAGGGAAGGATGCAGCAGTCCTATGGGTACTGTACCTACAGCTGATTCCATTAAGACCTCTATTCCTACTGGCTACCACTGATTGAAGCTTCACTAGGACCAGGCACTGTGCTAAGTACTTTTTGTTAATTACCTCATTTAATTCTCTCAACAAACCCTCATACATTGCAGATGGGAATGTAAAACTTTGGAAAACAGTTTGGCGGTTTCTTAAAAAGTTAGACATCAAATGACCATGTGACCTAGTAATTCTCCTGCTAGATATCTACCCAAGAGAAATGAAAACGTGTCTACCCAAGACTTGTACAGGTATGTTTATAGCAACGTTCTTTATTATAGCCAAAAAGTGGAAAGGACTCAAATATCCGTTGACTGATGAATGAATAAACAAAATGTGGTATATTCAGACAATGAAATATTATTCAGCACTAAAAAAGGAATGAACTACTGATCTACGCAACACATGGATGGACCTCGAAAATTATGCTAAGTGAAAGGAGCAAGACACAAAGAACCACATGCTGTGTGATTCTATTTATGTGAAGTTTCCAGAAAGGTAAGTCTATAGCGACAAAGTAGATCAGTGTTTGCCTAAGGCTGGGAGGAAGAAGTCAAGTGACTGCTAATGGGTACAGGGTTTTTTGGGGAGGATAAAAATATTCTCAAATTGATGTGGTGATGGTTGTACAACTCTGTAAATATGCTAAAAATCATTGAATTGTATACTGAAAGCAGGTGAATTTTATGGTATGTAAATTATACCTCAATAAAGCTCTTTAAAAAAAGAAAAGAATTCTCCCAACAACTTTTGTGATAGATACTATTATTATCCCATTTCACAGTTGTGGAAACCTCAGAAAAGTGAAGCCTCAGGCCACTTAGCAAGGAAGTAGAGGAGCCAGGTTTGCAACCTGCAAGGCTATGCTCCTGGCCTCTGGGCTCTCCTGCTTCCTGGGGGTTGTGCCCTTCCAAGGGCACTTCCTTGCACAGTGCCCTCTTTTCTGGGGCATTTAACTCACAAATTTGGTGCCAGACGTGTTTTTCAAGCTGCAACAATTGCTTCTTAGATGACAAGGGTCAGGGGGAGGCGGCAGAGGGCCTGGGGTAGACTAGGGACACTGGGAGTGCCTCCTTCGTGAGAAAGCTCAGGCAGCAGCTGGGCCAGGGTCATCCACGGCGATCCCCACGCTCTGACACCCCCTCCCCAACCCTGTCTCACTCCCAGGGGACGGAGGAAGTTGGCTCCAAAGCTGAGGCCATAATGTGAGCCAGAGACTTGACCTGACCCCACCTTGGAATCTACCGGATCTGGGGCCATGATGGGGGAGAGGCTTTCTCCAAGCCAAACTAACAAACCGAAATCCAAGCGCCCCACGCAGCGTGTTATTTCATAATCACACCATAGGACAGATTGAGTTGGAACTCATGGGATCTGGAATCTTGAAAATCTGATTCAAGCTCCTATTTTCTCTGTCTCCAAACTCAGCGTCCTTGAGGCACTCATTTACCTTCTCCAAGCCTAGGTATCCTTATCTGTGAGGTGGAGACAATGATACTCCCCTCAGAGGATGGTTGTAAGGAGTTGAGGGGCCAGAGGTTAAGTTCACTTCATTTCAGAGCACCTACGTTATGTATCTTAAATTGTTATGGTTTTAATGATTTCCTCACTCAAAAGAAACAAGGTTAAAAGAAAATAGTAAAAATAGTTAATAATAAGAGTCAGCATTTATGAACACTGATTTTTTGCTGTTTCAAGTGCTTTGCATACGTTAACTCATTAATCTTCCTAATAACCCATGAAGTTGGTATTATTATTACCCCCATTTTACAGATGTGGAAACCGAGGCTCAGAGAGGTTAAGTACATTGCTCAGTTCACCCAGTTCACCCAGTTGTGGAAGGGACAAGCCAACTGAACTCCAGAGACTTAACTTTTTGCCGCTCAGAATGGAATAGAATAGAACTCAAGAAGACATCAGCCTGGTTCATTCAAGTCCTGGTGTGTGAGACTAAGGGAAGGCAGCCAGCAGTCAGCTAAGATGACAGGTCTAAAGCAATTGGCCAAACGTATTAACCTTTCACCATTTCTAAACCGTCCTGCCGTGAGGTCACACATACCATCTTCATGAAAGTGCCGCAGAGTCACCATGACCACTGCATTCGTGGTTTTACCTTTAGCGTGAACGACTGTATTCTGAAAAATTTTTAAATGAATAACAGGATTTCGATGTAACGTTTTAAATAGACAACACTTTCACCTGGTTCAAAATTCAAAAAGCGTGAAAAGGTATAAGGTGATAAACCCCCACCTCCCCCCCAGCCTGCTGGTCTCCTCACAGCCAGCCAAAATTGCTAGTTTTTTCAGGGGGAAGGGAAGAACTGATACCTTTTGAAATTAGAAAGGGTGTGCTTGATTTGTTCTGAAGCCACGAGGCAGAAAGTCTACCTTACTCTGGTTGATTTCTTCAGGTCGGCCTCTGCCTGGTTTCGTGTACCCTTTGACGCACCGCTGCTTCCTGCAGGTGATGGTCGGTCCCTCAGGGAGATGGTTGGTCCCTTCTCCCTCTAAACTTTCCCCCGAGGCACCCCATTCAGTACCCGCTCTGCTCCTGACCACATTCTCTCCCACCTCCAGACCCAGCTGCTTCCTCATCCCCCGGAGCCTGCAGAGCCTGTCAGTAGCAGAGAACATCTCCTCATCTCGCCATGGCCGATGGCCTGGAGGCGGATCCAGAGGTCACACCTGGGTGACCTCGGGCCAAATCTAGCTCATGAGCATTTTTTTTTTATTGGCTTTGCCCAGTGATTTCAAAATTGGAAGACTTCGCCTGAAAATCTGATTTTCCAGCTTTATTTGGAATATTGGTAGATCCAGCCACACTGTGTTCATGCATGATGAAATCAGCTGGGCTGGGTAGCAGTTGCCCCCTAGAAGGAGTATGTGCTCTCTGATTGTCATGGTCCTTACCACTCCCTGTTGGTTAACATGGTAGGCAGATTAGTGGCCCCTCCAAAGATGTTCATGTCGTAACCCCTGGAATCGTATGTTACATCACGTGGCAGTGGAAATTACGGTTGCAGATGGAGTTAAGATTGGTGATCAGCTGCTCTTAAAATAGGGAGATTATCCTGAATTATTTTGCTGGGTCCACTGTCATCACAAGAGACCTTAAAAGTGGAAGAGGGAGGCAGAAGAAGAGAGTCAGAGAAAGAGATGTGACTGTGGAAACAGGGTCAGAGAGGTACCGTGTTGCTGCTTTGAAAATAGAGGAAGGGGCCGTGAAACAAGGAGTGTCAGCAGCCTCTAAAAGGTGGAGAAGGCAAGGAAATGGATTTTCTTCTGGAGCCTCCAGAAAGAAACAGGCCTGCCAACACCCTGGTTTTAGCTGGGTGAGATCTGGGGATGGGGGAGTGGGGCACAGCTGGTGAGAACTGTTGTTAAGTATGTGAGAAACTTAGCTTAAAATGCTTGACCAATGGCACCTGTTGTTATAAGGAACAGCTTGTCAAGTGGCTCCCAGGCAAAGGGGAGACGTGGGTGATTCTTGCTTTGGCTTTTCCTCCCTCCGCTCTCGTAACAACCCCCTGCCTGGGTTGCTTCCCAGAGCCCAGTGCTCGCTGGGAGAGCCTGCCTGGGCCCGGGGCCGTTAGGCCTTGGGGGCTGCCCGTAGCAATCACTCTGAGTTGGCGGGCGTCAGCAGCCAGTGGAGGAATCTGATCCCCGACTGAGGACAGAGCTAGAGGGTCAAAATGGAAAAGCAGGGACTGGGCCCCAGGCTGGGTAAAAGGACCCTCAGAGCTGCAGGGGGAGGGAGGATCAGAGCAGGTCCTGGCGTGGGGTGCAGTGGGCGTGGGGTGCAGTGGGCATGGGGTGCAGTGGGCGTGGGGTGCAGTGGGCGTGGGGCGCAGTGGGCGGCAGGGTGCAGTGGGCGGCAGGGCGCAGTGGGCAGCAGGGCACGGGGCTGGACCAGGCTGGAGGCCGGTTTTAGGTGGTGCTGGCTGGTGTGGGCGTGACTGATGGATTAGGATTGCTGAGGGGAGCAGTAGGCTGACCTGTTGGGAGGGAGCTGATAAACTAATTTATCCTGGGCCATGACTGATGACTGATAGTGGCTTACCGTGTTAGACTTGCCAAAGATATTCATGTTTAACAGTGCGTATCACTTTAACATAAAAAGATGAAGTTGCATTTAAGGCAACAGTGTCTGAGAAGGAAAACCTCATGGCCAGGGGAATGTAGGATGCCACATGGACAGCCATATGCCTCATCTGCTTTCAAGGCCCTACCCACCCCAGATCTCCCATCTTCCAGCCCCCATGCCCTTAAATGTCCTTAAGGGTTTTTCATTTTATTTTGTTTTGGTGAGGAAGATTGGCCCTGGGCAAACATCTGTGCCAATCTTCCTGTATTTTGTATGTGGGAGACCGCCACAGCATGGCTGGATGAGCGATGTGTAGGTCCACACCCGGGATCTGAATCCACGAACCCCAGGCTGCTGAAGCAGAGGGCATGAACTTAACCACTATGCCACCAGGCCAGCCCCATGTCCTTAGATTTTTATTATCATTCTTCCACTTATTTTCGGTGTATTCTGGGCAAATTTGTTTATTTATTTATATACTTTTTAAGCAAATACTCATAGACTACTTAATATGTACCAGGCACTGTTCTAAGCGCTTTACACATATTAATTTATTTAATCATCATAACGACGGTTGACAGAGATCCTGTTATCTCCATTTTGTAGATGAGGACACCAAGACACAGAGAGGTTAAGTAATCTGCCCAGGACCACATGGCTGGCGAGTGGCTGTGCTTTCTGAGCCTCAGCTTTCTCAGATGCTAAATTGGGATGCCTGTAAGAGTGCCCTCCATATAGCAGGGGTTCTCAGTCCTGGCACTATTGACCTTTGGGGCCAGATAATTCTTTGTTGTGGGAACTGTCTTGCCTATGGTAGGATGTTTAGCAGCATCGCTGGCCTCTACCCATGAGACGCCAGGAGCAACCCCCGCCTCCTAAATTGTGACAACCAAAAACATCTCCAGATCTTGCCAAATGTCCCCTGGGGGCAAAGTCAACCCTAGTTGAGAAGCACTGGGATAGGATCTGGGGAGGATTAAGCGAGGTCACGCATACATGGAAGATACGTCTATAGACCCCTTCCCTGACCCTTCCATATCTGTACGTGGTGAATTCTGACTCCTCGGAGCCCTCTTTCTCTTTCTGTTCCTGTACCGCTCTTGAAGATGTGGCCACCAAATGTAGCCTGAGTGCTTAGCAGCTTCCTGCAAAGCCGAAGCTGACGGCAGGAGTCAGTCCTGCACCTGGTGTGATCGCCTCCACTGACAGGCTGTGTGGCCTTGGCTGAACCCCCTCCCTCCCCGAGCCTCAGTTTCCCCAAGTGTACAATGAGGGAGTTGACCTAAAACCTTTCTGAAAGATCTTCTCACTGCAGAAATCAGTGACTGGGTGATTCATGTGACATACAAACAAATTCCCCACACAAAGTCCAAATTCTTCCAGAGACTTAGTCATTCCAGGGTTTGAACTTTCTCGCAAAAACCATTTGAAAAATTCTTCCAGCTTAAAAAAAAAAAAAAAAGCTATTAAAAGAAAGTAAAAGTTTCAAAACCAAATCCTAAGCAAACAACTCTGAAAACAATACACACACACGCACACACATGCACGCACACACGCACACAGCACCCAAGGTAACTCCGAGAACAGGATATGAAACCTTGCAGGCCAGCACTAAGAAATGTTTCACAGGCCTTTAGAGATGCTTCTATTTCAAGGCATGATCCGCCCACTGGATCTGGTGGCTCCAAAAACAAAATAAACCTTAAAGAAGCTGCCGTTTCTTATCTCAACACAGAGTTAGGCTTGCCAGCATCTTCAGGTCTCAAGAGCTCCGGCCAGAAGACCAGGCTGAGGCCTGTGAATTCCCTTTCTGTTCTATTTCAAGTCTCAAGCTGCTGGCTTGTTTAGAGAAGGTCTTTTGCATCCACCTTTGGTTGGCTGACCCGAATTTAAAGTAACACAGCCTAACGAGTTGATCACACAGCCACTGAGTTCATAAGTTTAGTTTAGCAAGGCCCCTGTATGGCTTTGTCCTGCTAGATTCCAGTAGATTCCAGGCTTGTCATTCCAGTAGCTGTCTTCAGCTAAACAATCCTGCCTGGCTTGGGCTGACCACTTGCTCCAGGTCAGGAAACATGAATTTTAGCATGCCATTCAAAATTTCATGCTCTTATGTAAGCTATAAATATAAAAGTAATTTATTCATTGAATAAAATGCTTATTGAGCACTTATGATATGCTAAGCACTGGGCTAGGCACCAGGGATGAACTGGTGCTAAGACACAGCCCTGCCTTCAAGGAGCCTTGTTGAATGAGAGAAGCAGACAAGTTAGATATAGAAGAAACGTATGGAACTATTCCCGATAGCAAACGTCCTGCATAAAGTGATGCCAAAGTTGGAGCAGAATTTAAAGAAACTCAAACAACTGTGATATGGTCAAGTGCTTTCTTATGTGTGCTTACTTTTGATCTTTTGTTTTCGATTTAGAAAACGTCTATCTTTCATGGATGTTTCAGTTGCCCTCCCAGAATCCTACGGAAAGGGTCACCATTGGCCCAGACATACTTTTCTTACCAACTAGTTTCATCGCCCCAATCTTAGGATCACACCACCATTGCTACACGGAGCCTTCCCTCCTCTCCTTCTTAGCTGTCCTCCAGGGCCTGATTCAAAGCCTGTGTCCCCCAGGAAGCGTTTGCAGACCTATCTGGCCATGTCCTCACTATTCCTAAGCACACGGGTCTCATGCTCTTTACTGGGCTTTTAGCCGGTCCTACCTCTCTTGCATTTCTGTCCTGAACTTTTACCTAACTTATGAATTAGGGGAAAGAGGACAAGAACTGACATTTATTAAGTGCTTTCCTCGTGCCAGGCATTTTACTAGCCCCTTACTCTTTATTATGTGCCTGGCGCATAGAAAATGTTCAATAAATAGTTGCTGACTGAATGCTTGAGTGATTTCACTTAAACTTAATTATAACTCTGTGAAGCAAATGCTATTAGTATTCCCATTTTACAAATGAGGAAACTGAGGCACAGACAGGTTAGAGGCTGCATTTGAGATCTTTCTGCCACCAAAGCTAAAGTTCAGGTGCATTCTTCTATTCTGTGTTGCTTTTTTTCAAATAAATGTATTTTTCCCTAAAGTATCTTACACAAAGTAAGGGCTTAGTAAGTAACTAATGATTGATAGGATACACACAAGCTCCCTCTTTACCCTATCCCAGACAGTATTGCTCTCTTTTGTGGGGTCATATTCTTAATCTCCACGCTTAGTTTAAAAACCATTCCACCATTGTCTGTGCTGTCTGTCTCTCCCAACAGACTGGGCAGCCCTAATGCAATAATGCCATATGCCTGCCGTGTCCCTGGCTGGCACATTGTTCATGCTCAATGAAGATTTGCTGAACTGGGCAGGGGGTGGGGTGCAATGTAGTGGGTTGAATTATATCCCCTAAAAAGATATGTCCAAGTTCTAACCCAAGTACTTGTGCATGTGACCTTATTTAGAAATAGGGCATTTACAGATGTCATTAAGTTAAGGATCTCAAAATGAGATCATCCTGTATTTAGGGTGGGCCCTAAATCCAAGGACTGTTCTCCTTACAAGAGAAAAGAAAGCGAGATTTGAGATACAGAGAGAAGAAGGCCGAGTGAAGACGGAGGCAGAGACGAGTCATGAGGCCCTAAGACGAGCACCCCAAGGGTTGCTGGCACCCACCACAAGCTGGAAGAGAAGCATGGAACCTCCAGAGGGAACCGACCCTGCTGACACCTTAGTTTTGGACTCTGGCCTCCAGAACTGTGAGAGAACACATTACTATTGTTTTATGCCACCGAGTCTGTCACAGCACAGCACTAGGCGACAATACAAGAGTTGAGCAGGAGGACACTCCTGGCTGAGAAATTCAGGGCTTAAAGAGAAACGGCTTCAACTCTGGGGTCTCACAGACCTGGCTTTGGCACCTCCCCATTCACAGGTCTTGACGAATGGCTTTGCACTTCTGAGCCTCAGTTTCCTCCTTTGTGAAATGGGAAGAGTCGTAGCCATAGCCAACGTCTGTAGAGTGCCCGGCAGCTTGCTAAGCCCTGTCCAGGCATCCTCAGACTTGGCCTGGACAATAGGCCAGGAATAACCATTAATAAAGGATGCGTGGTTTGAAATTTACAATCTCTCCTTGCCATGTATGAAGAAATCTCCACCTGGCATTGTTTTGCTTTGAATCTGACAGCGTAATAATTCATGAAAAGGGCATAGACGGAGTCAGATAGAATCCATTCAAATCCTGGCTCTGATGTTTACCAGCTGGATGAACTTGTGCAAGCTGTTTTGTCCGTCTGAGCCTCAGTTTCATCATCTGTAAAATGGGGGTGGTACCTACTTCATAACGTTGATACGATGATTGAATTAAATGATATAAGGGAGTGCATATGTGGAGCTATGCTGTAAAGGGTCGTGCCATTCCGGCACATAGTAGGTCGTTAATGAGAGGAAGTGGCTGCTGCTGAAGATGATGGCTCAGGAGGAGACAATCCAGAACAGTGAGTGAGTGAGACGGGGACTGCAACAGCTGGTGGCTGATTTTCCCAGAGGAGGACTGCGGGACAGCAAGGGCCTCTCGGGCAGCTGCTTCCTGGGGTTGTGATGTCACCGGCCCATCCAGGAGGCCACAGTACCAGCGCCTGTCACTGCCTCCCAGCTGGCCGGCTCCACTTCCTGCGCCCTGAGCCTGCCCTTGCCTTCTTTCTCATGACCCTCGGGAGGCAGCTGGACTGTGGCTCAAGGAAGAGCTCTCATCTGCAAGTTGGGAGAGCAGCCGCTCCTATTCCCCAGGCTCCCACACCTTGGGAGGGACCCAAAAGAGGGACTCTTGTTGATTTTCAAACTGGGTTCCTCCAAAGCCCTGGGATGCTGTGAAAGTGCCTCTGGGACCACGGAGGGTGGGGAGGGGGAGCATGGTGGAAGCAAGGAGCACACTAAGCAGGCTGGGCTCTCAAGCCGCACCCCCAGGCTTCAGAACAGCCCCATGCTTCTCTCGTTTCCATAGTGGGTCGTCATATAAAATGTGGCTTTGGAAAACAAGATTTTGCAACCACAGAAAAAGTTCAAAACCTCTGATCTTTTACGGTACATGAATCATATCTCAGTTTTTCAAAAGTCCTCCCGTCTATTCTACCCCTTTCATTTTCCAGATGGGAGACCGAGGCCAAGTGAGGAGAAGCAGCTCATTCACGGTCACCCACAAATCAGTGACAGAATTGGGAAGCAGCCCCTAGTGCTACAAGCCAGATGCTGTTTCTGTGCCACGTGGTACCAGGAGTGGGGTGGGGGTGGACAGCTCTGATTGCCGTATCTGACAGCCACCCCCTCATCCTATCGCTCTCGGGGCCGCAGTTCAGCTGCCAAGTGGAGCCAACACGGTCGGTGACTGAGGCAGGCCAGCTCGAAGCTCGGCATCCAGCCCTCTCACCTCTGTGAGCCTCCGTTACCCTCCTCTGTAGGACGCAGAGGCCAGCGTCTAAAGGGGGCACCTGGGAAGATCAAATTTATTCGTTGTTCTTTGAACAAATATTTTGTAAGCACCTACCGTGTGCCAGGCAGCCTACTTGGCTTTGGGAATCCAGGAGGGACCAGGACACCAGGCTCCAGCTCTCATGGAAACTTACATTTTTATGGGAGGGGCCGATCACAAGCAAGTAAAACATAAGTCAACGGGAAAATGTCAGAGAATGTTAAGTTCTGTGATGAAAATAAAAAGACTGACGAGGTGGAGACAGAACACATTTCTGATTAGACTGGGCAGTTGGAGAGAATCCTGTAAAGAGACGATGTTTGAACTGAGACCTCAAGGAGGTGAGGACCTAGTGAATTAGCGCGAAGTGAGGCTGCTGTGTAAATGCTGAAGAGCGACAGTGAAAAATAAACTGATTATCGTGAGTATCCATCTGTATCACCATTGAGTTATTGTTATAAAGGTACAAATGTGGTGCACACTTGTCACACGTTTGTTTCCCCACCTGCGCTTGACGATGGTAAGAACTGTGAACGTTTTTTGCACTCTCACCATGTGCTGTGTCCTCCTCTAAGCATCTGGATGTGTTGCTTCATTTAATCCTCATAGCAACTCTGTCAGGTAGGCACTGTTGTTTCCACTATTTTACAGATAAGGAAGCTGAGGCTCAGAGAGGTAAATTGACTTGCCTGAAGTCACATAGGCAGAAAGTGGTAGAGCCGAGACTTGAATCCAGTTGATCCAGGGCCTTTGGTTTTAACCATTGTCCGTCTTTGCCTAATCCACTGCCTGCCCATAGCAGGTGCTCAACGAAATGGTTGTCGGCTTGTGTTTGGGGAGAGGGAGCTCTGAGCAGCTGTTTAACTGTTCCAGACCCTTGGTGTGACCGACCCTTGAGTGGCGCATGAGATCTTGTGCTCACCTTTCCTTGCTCCCCACAATCTCCCAAACAGGAGAGGGGAAATGACTGTGGGACTGTGCTGGCAGGAGACACGATAGCATCTGCAATCATCTATGTGGATTGTGAAACCAAGACAAGTTCTGAGACTGTGACTCACAAATTTTACGTCAAGAAGGAAATTACAACCAAGTAATAACTAGGAGCATCATTTCACAAAGCGTCCTTCCCCAGCTGTGTCACCCTGGGCCCCAGACCCTACATTTTAGTCACCACAGGCGTCTGGAATAGAGATGGGAGCCTCGCACCCCCTCCACCAAGCTCAAGGCTCCCTCCTCCCAGGTCCTCTCTCTGGAGAGTTGGGTTTGGCTCTGCCCAAGCTGCCACCTGATCCTCCTGTAGTTTTCTAAGATGATGGTTCCCTCTGGGAAGCCTGACAGGTCTGGGTTCGAATCCCGCTCAGCCACTTGCCAGCTGAGCACTCTTGGCAACTTTCTGAACCTCAATATCCTCATTCAGGGACTAGCCAGGACTGCAAATGCCCATCTCCTAGGGCTCCAAGATAGCAGTGTCCTCATCTGCGTGTCATTGCTGTATCCCTAAGGCTTAGAATGGTACCTGGCATAGAGTAGACCCTTAATAAATATTTGCTGAGTGAACAAATGAAAGTTCTAGTACAGTGCCTGACACACAGTAGGTGCGCAGTATCCGGTTACTGTTGTTATCACTTTGAGTTCCTCAGAGAGAACCTCATGACCGGCTGACCTCAGGATTGACCTGCTGTTCGGCCTGTATCTCTCTCAGATCAATGAATGTGCTGGTGTTGGGTGTATCAGTTGGTCTTGGGTGGGTTCACCAGTGTGAGTCAGGGTCCCAGAGGCTGGGTGCCTGGGCTGGCGGAAGGCGGTTGGGTGCATAAGACCCTGACCTTGTGAAGTTCAGGAGGAGGCTGGGGCATCAGGGCCTCGCCGAGGGCGCCCCCCTGTGAGGCTCAGCTGGGCAGGCAGCTCTGGGAGAGCCCTCTCCTCCCACTGGGGCCTCACTCCCCAGCTCCTGAGACTTCCCCAAGACTGCTCTCTCCTTTGGGATTCAGGGATCTTCTTTCTGCAGCTGGAGGGAGGGACAGGTAGAAAGAGCACCTTGATAAAAACTGGGAAACTGGCTCCTTGCATCAGTCAAGTTTCCAGCAAGAAACAAATGGCTCACTGGAAGGGCCTTCTGGAGATAGTTTAACGGAGGGCTTTCATGTCTAAAGGGGTTGGCAGGGTTAAGGGAGGCAGGGCCACCAGGGACTAGCAACAGCAGGCAGCCCTGGCTGCTGTCAGCCTGCAGGGGCAGGAGTGGAGAGAGCTGCAGCTGCAGGAAGGGAGCTTTGGCCTCAGGTAGAAGAACCTGGCACAAGTCAGCCAGCCCAGCAGGGAGGAGGGAGCCGGGATAACGACTGCCCAGCACCTCTCTCTTCCTTTACGTACCAGGGTTTTGTCAGTGCTTCCGTTGACCAAAGCTAAATGGAAGCCAGGGAGCACAGAAGCCCAGGAGAAGGGAGGCCAGTGGGGGTGGGGCGTGGTCAGACGGAGAACACCCAGCATGCTTTGTGTTTTTTTGTTTGTTTTCCAGTACCTCTATGCTTGAGGGGCTTTACATACGTTATTACATTATTATATGTGTTACATAGATCCTGACAGTTGCTCTGGGAGGTGACAAAACCAAGACTCAGAGAAGTAAAGTGACTTGTCCCCTGTCACTCAGACAGGTCTTCTAACCCCAAAACCATATTCTTCCTTTGTTTTTGAAAATGAAGACTTTAGAGTTAGATGGGAGATATTGAAATATCTTAAAAGCCAAAGATGAAAAGCACAGCCTCAGCTTGGACAGACCAGTGCCACCAGAGCCTGGAGACCAGGCACGTCGGAATGGTGCACGCTGTGTAAGCTGCGTAGGAGGCCTTGTGGCCGACCTCACCGACAAGAGTCCCAACAGCGAAGCTACAGGAAGCCCACTGCCTTCCTGTGGGCAGGGTCAACATTATCAATAGACACCCGTTTATTACAAAATAATAGAACTCAGGAACAGCCAGGTGGAAGAGCTGTGTAGGACAAGGGGTGTAGGGAGGGGCACGGAGCTTCCATGCCCTCTCCAGGCACGCCACTGTCCCCAGACCTCCACGTGTTCCCCAACCTGAAAGCTCCCCGTGTTCTTTCCGTGTGGCATGACTCTGCCAGAGCTCGTGCTGACTCTCTCGATAGGTTCCACTTTCCAAGGGAATCTCTCTTGACCGGGTGATGCTAAGACTTGAAGGGGTGGAAATTCAGGGAACAGGGTAGACTGATGACGGGGAAGATGTTTTCCACCACAGAGCCTCTTTGTGCTGACCAAACCATTCCAGGAGTGGGGGGTGAGACCCCTGGGGATGCGTCTCATTCATTCTGTGATTCAATAGCTGTGAAGCCAGCAAGGCAAGGGGAGCAGAGGCTAGGCTTGGGAGGGGCATCACCCATGGAGTGCAAGGAGGAATTAGGTAATT
Source organism: Equus quagga (assembly GCF_021613505.1). Lineage (NCBI taxonomy): Eukaryota > Metazoa > Chordata > Mammalia > Perissodactyla > Equidae > Equus > Equus quagga. Next base: position 31,338,456 of record NC_060271.1, on the reverse strand, counting down.
CTCACCTGGCAGTCCCACTGCCTAGAGAAATACTCACACATATGCAGAGAGTCACATATAGTGGGGTACACTCAGCTTTCTCTGTAAAGGTGAAAAACTGGAAACCTCTAAATGTCCATCATTCAGTGCTTTGATTGTCACCGGGATATAATTTATAGAGGCGACTGAGTGATGACACAGTGAGGCCAATGCCATTAACAGAAGTTATATTATTTACAGTTCCCAAGAGGAGGGGCCACACGACACCACACAGGGCCACATGGGGGATCACCAGGGTGCGTCAGGAGGCAGAAGGAGGGAGGAGAGAACACGGCCCGGAGCCTTTGCTGTGGTTTTCTCGGGAAGGAATGGGCAAGGTAGGGTAGCAAGTTTGAACGAGCCTAGGATTAGATAGTTTGAATAATGTCAGCCGCCAGGCTCTGGGCTATAGGAGGGGTCCTTAGCTGTCCAGGTCCTGGCCCTGGGGTGAGCCGAGGCAGGGAAACATTGACTTGGTGTGAGAATTAGATAGAGGAGGGGGTTGGGTGTATGGGCTTTGAACTCATTGGTTTGTTAAAGAAAGACATGTTCTCAGGCAAGGTATTTACTGTCTCTAGGAATTAGCCAGCCCTGGGAGGGGCAGTCTTTCCAGGATTAGCAAGGCCCTGGCATGGGAAAGCATCACAAAATACAGAAAATTTAAAACATGATTAATACATTTGGGGGATGACTAAAAAAAACGACAGTACCTTCACGCTTTGGAATGCTATACGGTAATTAAAAACAGTAAGGTGAGTTTCCCTGCTCTGACGTAGATGACCTCCAAGACATGGTTAAGTAAGGAAACAAGTCGTGGAATAATACATACCCGTATGATTGCATTTCATGTGGGAGAAAATAAACACAAGTGAACTTTAAACTTCTGTACATCTGTTTGTATGTGTGGAATGCACTGAAAACATATGAACAGACAGCAAACTAGCATCAAAGAGGGGGTCTTCTTGTGTCTGTATGTTTGAAACTTTTATGATAAGTACATGTTCGTGTATTACCTATGTAATTAAATAGAAAAGAATTAATTTAAAAAACATCCTGGGGGTGGGAGACATTGGGTAAAGGTGGTCAAAAGACAAACTTTCAGTTATAAGATAAGTTCGGAGGATGTAATGTACAGCGTGGTGACTAGTTAACAACACTGTAGTGTATATTTGAAAGTTGCTAAGAGGGTAGATCTTAAAAGTTCTCATCACAAGGAACAAAGTTTGTAGCTATGTGAGGCGATGATTAGCCAAAGTTATTACGGTGATCATTTTGCAATATATACACATATCAAGTCCTTATGTTGTACGCCTTAAACTAATATAATGTTATATGTCAATTATATCTCAATAAAACTGGAAATAAAAGTAAAAATAAAAAACAATCCTTCTTCTTCCAGATAATGTCAAACCTATGTGATGAATGGTATGATGAGGAAGCATAGGGGCTGGCTGGTGTGGAAGCAGAGAGGAGGGGTCCCGCCCCTGACTAGGCAATCAGGGAGGGCTTCCTGAAGGAGGCAAGTCCTGGGTTATGTTTTGAAGGATGGGTGAAAGCCAGATGAAGAAGTGGAGAAAGCATTCTGGACAAAGGGAACAGCATGTCTGGAGGAGCGGAGGAACAGCTCTATTTAGGAGTGTAAGATTCGAGAGGGAGAAGCGTGAGGGATGAGGCCGGACAGGTGGGTGGGTGCAGTCTTGAGGGGCCTCATAAGCGCAGATGAGAGGTGTTGATTTCAGCCAGAGGGCAATGAGGGGCCTTGGAAGGGCTTTCAGCTTTGCCTTGACCAGGAAGTGAGGCCAGGAGGAGGAAGGCGGTGAATGGGATGAGCTAGAATGAGGCTAAGGATCAGGGGCTTCCCCTCTCCCTATCACCACACTCCAGACACATGGCTTTCTTCCTGAGCTCTACCACAGTGGCCCTCCGCATTTAAGGTGCGTCAGAATCACCTGGAGGACTTGTTAAAAATCCAACTTGCTAGATTTCCCGAGAATTTACATTTCTAACTGGTTCCTGGTGATGCTGCTGGTTGGGGGACCCCACTTTGAGAATCCCTACTCTAGCATACCTTTCCATTCCCACCTCAGGGCCTTTGCACTTGCTGTTCCCTCTCTCTGGGGTGGCCTCCCCCAAATCTTTGTCACCTCCTCAGAGAAGCTTTCCTTGACCATTCACTGTAAAGTAGCCACTCAGCCACTATCTTCTTGCCCTGTTTTATTTTCTTTAGGGCACTGGTCATCATTAGAAAATATCTTGTCCCCATATTTGTTGACTTGTTTACTTGCTGTCTGGTTGTCTCTATTAAAATGTAAGATCCAGGAAGGCAGGGTCCATCCCCGGGAGCCTAGGGCAGTGCTTGGCGTGCAGTGAACTCAGGAATTATCTACTAAATCACAAGTGGCTGGGGGGGGTGGTTCCTGCAACCTGGGGGTGTCTGCGGGGCTGGGTTTTTTCTGGTGGTGGAAGCGAGGGTGACCGGCACCAGAAGAGAAGGCTGCTTGAATGTTGAACTGAGCTGTTGACACAGGTTAGAAAGGCTCATCCTCTTTTGGGGGGAGGGCCAGGGTGGGGCGAGAGAGTTTAAAATAGGTGACCTTTTCAAGCAGATGTGGGAGGAAGGAAGGGCCCGCTGACATCACAGCTGAGAGGCCCAGAGCTCGTTGTGGCCCGGGGGGCCAGGGCCACCAGAGCAGGCTCGTGGGGGCCTGAGTCACTCCCACCTGTAAATCAGGTGACCAAGCCAAGCCTGGGGGTGGGGGTGTGGTCCTGGCAGAGGCAGGGTGGGGCGGGCAAGGAGAGGCGGCAGCCCCACCTGGGTCTCTTCCTTTCTTCCCTTGGCTGTCCCCCAGCCATTCACCTGCCCCCTGCGTTATGGAGGCCTGGGCAAGGCAGGTCCTCAGTTTCCTCATCGGGGAAGTGGGAGGAAGGGGAGGAAGGATCAAGTCCAGGCTTCTCTGCTTGTTGCAGATGACCTCGCCCCAGCTCTTCACCACCACTCACTGCATCCATGTGCGCCTCGAGTTCTGGACCAGTGCTGCCTCAGGCCTCCATCCACGCTCTCCCCTCCACACTCATGCTCTCGGACCTCCTCTTCTGAGCCAGCGTTCACTCTCCGTCCTCCAGGCTCAGGCGGGGGGGGTGGGGTGGTGCTGGTGCAGGGGAGGAAAGAGCACTGGCTTTGGAAGCAGATCTGGCTCTGTCCCTGATATCCTGGTGAATCTTCACCCTTCTGACCTCAGTTTTCCTTTCTGTCGAGTGGGTATATCTATATTCTAGATTGTGCTGAAGATAAAAAAGACTGTATTATGAAAGTTGGTTTCCTTTGCCTTCCCCCCCCCCACTTTTTACAAATTGTAGTAAAATACACAAACATAAAATTTACCATCGTAGCCATTTTTAAGTGTACAATTCAGTGGTATTAAATACATTCATGATGTGCTACTCTCACACCATCCATCTCCAAACTCTTTTCATCTTGTAAAACTGAAACTTTATATTCATTAAACTATAACTCTCCATCCCTCACCCCCAGCCCCCGGCAACCACCATTCTACTTTCTAGCTTTATGAGTCTGACTGCTCTAAGTACCTCTTATAAGTGGAATCATATAGTATTTGTCTTTTTGTAACTGCCTTATTTCACGTAGCAGAATGTCCCCAGTGTTCATCCATGCTGTAGCATGTGTCAGAATTTCCTTCCTTTTTAAGACTGAATAATATTCCGTTGTATGGATACACCACATTTTGCTCCTCTATTCATCTGTTGATGGACACTTGGGTGGCTTCCACGTTTTAGCTCTTGTGAACAAAGCTGCTGTGAAAATGGGTGTACAAATATCTGTTCAAGATCCTGCTTACAATCCTTTTAGGTATATACCCAGAAGCGGGGTTGCTGGATCATATGGAAATTCTATTTTTAATTTTTTGAGGGACCGCCATACTGTTTTCTCCACTGGCTGTACCAGTTTACATTCCCGCCAACAGTCCCTTTGCCTTTTTTCCTCCCCCAGTTCCAACTGCCTTGAAGGCTTTCAGAATTTCTCAAAATGATGGATTCCAGTAGCTCTGACAGTCCTTGGGTTGGACCACCATAAAGCCCTTGACCTCAGCATGGCCGAAAGCAGAAACCGTGTCCCACACCACCAGCTCTGCCCCAGCCTCTCGCTCCGAGCTGGTAGCATGGCAGGAAGGTCCGCTAAACACCAGCCATGCGCCAAGTGCCCGGCTAGGCACTTCACAGGCATCAGCCCCTTCATCCCCCTCGCTGTGCAGAAGTGTTCTCCTGCCCACCAGGACAGTGAGCCCTGGGAGGTGTCCTGACTTGCCCAAGCAAAGATCGGTGAGCCATGAGGCTGGAGAAGTGGGCAGGGGCCAGTTTATGAATGTTCTTGAATACACTTTCTCTTGAGGGCAATGGGGAGCCACTGCAGGTTTTAGACAGGAAGGCCACATGATCGGACTTGGGCTGAAAGCTCAGCAGGGTTTAGATAGGTGGGGAGGAGAGAAGGATGGTGGTTTGATTTCCGCTTCCCAGAGTGGTAAGAAGGGAGGCGTTACCTCGGCACAGAGGAAAGGTGTTGCAGGAAGGGCAGATGGGAGCAGAGCTGGCACATGTGACCCAGAATGAGCCATCTGAGCTGGGATTGGGTGGGGAACTTGAGCTGAGCCCACATTGCCTAATACAGGGGCTGTGTGGTATTAGGCAAGTTACCCTGCTTCTCTGAGTCTTAGGCTCTTCATCTGCAAAATGGGCTTAATCATAGTACAACCTCCGACAGCTGTGAGAGGTCAATGAGATCATTAAGACATGCAAAGCACTCTCTTAGGCCGGTGCCTGGAACACAGCAAGCCCTGGGTAAGCCCCGAGCATTCTGGGAAGTGAGACATCACCATTATTTTTACTGTAACCTTCTCTGCTCCTGGACAGCCTCCCAAGTAGGCCGGGGTCTTCAACTCCTGGGAGCACTTGCGAGTCCGGCTAGCTCAGGTGGGTTCTGTTGGATGACATTTCTCTGCTTCCTGGCGGGGAGGGTAGGAACAGCAGCCATGCGTGCAGGTGCCACCTCCCTGCCCACCGCCCCCCCCCCCCCGCCCCTCCCTGCCCTCCCCTGCTCCTGCTCTCGCCCCGGGTCTATTTCCAGCAGCGTGGCTGCCTGAGGCCAGCGCCAGGTGTGAGCGGTGAGTCAGAGCCAGGCTGAGCGGACATGGTGGCCCTGGGGGCCTGAAGCTGTCACAGCTTCCCTCCCTGGGCCTTTCCCAGCAGCTTTATGCGAGCTGTGATGGGGGAAAGGCCAGACCAGTGCCCAAAAGTGCTCCATCGCTGTCACCAAGAAGACTCAGTGCAGAGCCCCAAGAAGCCCCAAATCTACCTCTGTGCTGGCTGGAGGTAGGGCAGGGGCCGTGTCCTGTTCAGCTCCCCCCAGGTCCAGGCTTGGCACGTAGCGGGGATGCAGCGAGTGGTCACTGACTGAATGAGCCAACGTTTGTGCGGGACTTTGGAGAAACAGGATTTGTGGTGTGCGGGGTGTTTGTGAAGGCAGAGCGTGGGGCTCTGGAGATGAGCAGACAGACAAGGTTACGTGACCCTGGGCACGTGAATCTGGCTCTCAGAGCCTCGGTTTCCTCATCAGTAAAATGGAGATAACAGTGTGTACTTTGTAAAGGGCCTTTGTGAGGTGTAAATGAGGCCACCTCAGAGACGTGTCTCCTGTGCCTGGACTCCATCTGTGATAACATCAATCCCATGTTGTTATGAGTTTATTACCGTATCTGCTCCGCCCTGGATAGTGAGCCACTCCTGGGTCGGGGCTGGGTCTTATTTGGTTTTGCTCCCCCATGCGAGGCCCTGGGCTCTGTACATGTTTGTCCCATGACTGACTGACTCCATCCAAGACTGGAGCTTGTGACATTGAATGGAGGTACTTGTGATGGTCGGCCACAGCTATCTGAGGGCGCACAGTTCCGACCCAGAAGTGAAGCCCGTGTTGGCTTACCATTCCTGCCGTGTGCTTGTTTCATCAAATTCCCACGGCACCATGAAAGCAGAGACTCTTATTAGCCTCGTTTTACAGATGAGGGGGCTGAGGTTCAGAGACATCAAGTCACTTGCTTATGGTCACATGTTGACCTAGAGGTGGAGCTGAGACCTGACCCAGCTGTGTTTGCCCTCACAATGTTCTCAGTGGTCCCCAATATCACTGGTGTAGGCGGAAGAGGTGTTGGAAAGGCACTGCTAGCCGGTTTCCTTGCTGATCTGTGCTGCCCCGAGGTGGCCAGGATCTCAGGGCTGCAATGGCCTGTCTGCATGTCTGTGTCCTGGGGACTTTTAGGGATGGGCTGTGTCTCCTTCACCTTGGTAGCTCCAGGGCTCAGCACAGGGTCTGGCACACAGCAGGTGATGAACATGAGTTTCCTGAGCGAATGAGTGGCTTCGGCCTTCTCTGGTGACTGGGTCCCACACTGTTGAGATGGCACAAACTGCTCCACCTGAAGGCCCTGAGCTTCTGGGCACCAACCTGACCCCAGCTGACAATGGCAGGCACAGAAGCAGGGGCACTACCCCTGCTAAGCTGGCTTCTCAGCCGTAGTCAACACTTTGCTCCATTTTGGATTCTCTTTGTCCAGCCCCAGATCTGCTCTCCCCCTCCTCCCTGCTCAGACTCTGCAGTTCTTCCCCCGCAACCCCGTGCCCAGCTCTCACACAGGCCAAGCCAAGCGTGGATTGCTTTCAAGGTCACTGAAGTAGCTCCGTGTCTGGTCAGCTCGGTCTTTCCCTTAATTCCTGTGAGTCTCTGAGTCTTTAGCCGTTGCTGGATCCCCAGTTCCTAGCACAGCGTCAGACACATAAGAGGAGCTCAATGAATACTCATTAAATGAATGAACCAATCTCAGGACTCGAGGAATCTGCAGCTCCATTGAGCTCTCTGCTGGCAAAGCTGTGGATTGATGTGTGTGTGACCCTGGCATTTCTGGGCCTTGGTTCTTCCACCTTTGAAATGGGTAGGTTTGATGGAACCAGCCCTGTCCATCCCAGTGTCCACTGCAGCATGCTGGACAGACGGTGGACATTCCCACGTCCAGCCTCCCCTTCTGTGCAAGCCCAGATTTTTGTGAACCTTAGAAGCTGTCGTGGGGGAAGCAAAGCCCTAAAATGATTTGCGGTCGTCATAATGTCACAATGATCAGGACTAGCTCCTCACTGAGAGTCGGGGCTTGAAGTCCCCAGAGCAAGAGCGAGTCTCCCTTTTGTTCTCTTCGAGGAAGCAGATTGAGGATCATGGGGTGTGAATGACATTATTATAGGAACTCAGTTGTTCAGCTCTTTATCTATTTAACAACTATTTATGGAGCATCAGCTAAGTACCAGGCCCTGGAGATACAACAACGATCAAGAAGCTCGTTTGAAACTTACATTCTTGGGAGAGAGACAGGGAATAAAAAAATAAGGATCCATATTAAGTGAGAAGATTTCCGATGACAATAAGTGCCACAAAGGAAATTGACAGAGTGCTGAGTTACAGGGGCTGGGGAATGGGGGCTACCCTAGCTGGGGTGGGGTGGTAAAAGCTGGCCCCCAAAGCTGCCTTGAAGAGCTTTATCTGAGCTGCAGCTAGAGGATGAGAAGGCGCTGACCTTGCAAAAAGCAGAGGGAAAAGCATGCCAGGCGTAAGGAACAGTATGTGCAAAAGGTCTGAAGGAGGAAAGGGATAACTGTGGATGCTTTTTATTTTTTAAAAATCAATATAAAACTGCAGTTCTTTAGTTATGAGTAGTGCCAGATTAATTTCTTCATTCAACAAACAAGCCCCTACTGTGTAGCTGGCCCTGTGCTAGGCCCTGGGGACAAACAGTGATGCATGAAAGCGACATTCTTGTCACACACATCCTGGCCCTGGCACCCCATGGAGATGAGCTTGTCTGATGTTTGTGAAGGGCTCCCAGCTTGGATCCTTGGGGAATCCAAATAAACCCCGCAGGTTCTGGCATCCGAGGCCTCCGGCCAGCCAGAATCTCCTGGCCTCCATGGGACGAGGTTCTGTTTCCTGCCTCTCCCTCCCCCACCCACCTGGGCACAGAGGGTCTTTCATCCATTGTTACTGCTTCCTGCCCATCCATCTCCAGCTGCTGCTCTGAACCCTGCAGATTTACACTGACAAGCGGATGCTTTTACCAGGACCCTCGAGGGGGACAGGGAGGGGCGTGGCCTGGGATGGGGGGCAGGCGGGAGGGGGGGATAGAGCTTTGTGACAAGGAAGAGTTTCCTGCCCTGAAGAGGTGTCAGACCCTGAGGGTTGGGAGGACGGGAAGCAACCCTCGGAAGCAACCCTCTGTCCCCAAAGCCTCCCCCACACTGGGGGAGGGAGGGGGTGATTAATGACCCCTGACCCGGCAGGGCCTCTGTGCCCCTTGGACTGGGTTTGGGTTCAGCAACATCTTCCTCGGCCCCATTTCTGACTGTGGAATGAGCACTGGGCTGGGAGTCAGGAGTCCTGAGTTTATGTACCATCTCCACCAACTCTTAGCTGGGTGAGTTAGGCAAATTTCTTAAGCTCTCTGAGCCTCAGTTTCATCACTTGACAGGTGGGTGTAATAACCCATGCCCAGCAGTGTTGAGAAAATGAATGTGATCATGTAGGATAGATGGTTACAAAATGCTGTAAAATGAAAAGTCTTTTCTCCCCTTGGGCTCTCCTACCCAAGGTAGGAAGGTCACAAACTGGCTCCTGTTAAGGGAGGGTTGATCGAGCACCTACTGTGTGCCAGCTGCTGTGCCAGTGTTGAAGATAGGAGCAATGACACTTGGTTTTTGTTCTTAGGGGAGAGACAAGCAAACAGATATGCATCATGCAATTGGTTGAAGCATTTGAACATATCAGCCAAGAGTGTGGCTCTGGAGCCAGCCTGCCTGGGTTCATATCCCAGCTCTGCCACTTTCTGGCTGTGTGGCTGTAAGCGAGCCACTTGGACTCTCTGTGCCTCCGTTTCCTCAATCTGTAAAATGGGGGGAATAATTACCCACCTGATAAGATTGTTGTGAGGATTAAATTATTTAATACTTGTAAAGCACTTAGTACAACACCTGTCAGACAATGTCTCAATAAATGAAAGTTATTATTATTAGAGGGACTGGATTTCACCCAGAACGTCAGGAGCCCCGTCCCTGAGCAGCACTGCGGTAGGCAAGGCCAAACGGAAGCCGATGCTGAGTGGGCAGCAGGCTGGGCATCTGTTCTCCATGGTGACCATGCCTGTCTCAGGGCAGCACGGGATAGGGGAACATCAGTCCCACCAAGGCTGCCATCCGCACAAAGCTGGAGCAGGCCTTGGACCCCGAGGTGCTGGAGCTGTGCAATGAGAGTGGCAGCCACGCGGTCCCGCCAGGCGGCGGGATGCGTTTCCATGTGGCGGTGGTGAGCTCTCTCCTCAAGAGACTGAGCCTCTTGCAAGGGCACCAGCTTGTCCACACCGCAGTCAGGGGCTGGCTGGGCCAGTCCATGCGCTGGCCATGTAGGCGTGGACCCCTGCCCGTGAGGGAGCCCTCTGGCCTGGGTGAGAATGAGAAAACTCGAGGAACCCCCGAACCCCAAAAGAGAGGGAAGACCAGGATCGAAATGCGCTGGGTGAGAATACTGGGGCCTTCTTCTCCTAATACATCCCGGGGTTTGTAAGGGTTGAGGACCTGTGCGCCCCATTCTACTGGCTCATACCTCTTCTCCGGAGGTAGCATCTCATTTGCAATCAAAGCTAACCCAAGGAAAGACTGGAAGCATTGACGACTGCTCTCACCCAGGACTATCCAGGAAAAGCTGCCCAGTTGTTTCATGTTAAATTGTGACTGAGGAACCACCAGACCAAATGAGTTGGAAATGATTCTGTATATTAAAAGAGAAATTATCATATGAAGAAAAAGTTCTCATTTACTGATGAAGTCAACACGGAGTGGGGAGCAGGTGGTGTGAGGAGCCCCCAATCCAGCTGGTATAGGAGTCGAGGAAGACTGAAGAGCTGAGCCTTAAATGGCGAGTGTGAATGAACCGGTAGCAGGAAGGGCACTCCTGGCAGAGAGCACAGCATGAGCAAAGGCATGGAGCACAGAAGCAGTGTTGGGCACTCTTGGGAACTGCAAGTGCAGACTCAGACGCTGCACGGCGGGAGACGAGGCCGAGCTGGGACTCAGGCCTGGCGGCCCACTTAAGGTGTTGGTCAGGATCCTGTGGATGAGGAGAGGGTTGGAAGTGGAGGAGGGTCAGATCAGATTTTGGTTTTTCTCACGCTACCCTGGTTGAAGTACGGCGGATGGATTGGAAGCACGGAGCCTGAAGGCAGTGAGGTGACCTGGGAGGGTGGTGTGTTGGCACCACGGGTAGTGAAAGGGGGAAGGGGGCTGTCCCTGTGTGTTGTTCTGAAGGTTAAATGAGAATAATGCTCATAAAGGGCCCGGCACATAGTAGGTACTCAGTTAAAGGTCACCGTCAATGGAGCTGTATGCCGAGCGTCTGAATTGGGGCAGTGGTGCTGGCATGGAGCAGGAGACCGATTTGAGAAACACTGAGAAAGTCACAGCTTCAGGAATCATTGACTGACGGGATGTGGGGGTGAGAGAAGAGGAGTCACAGAGTCCCTTAAGTATTTACTGAGCACTCGCCATGTCTGTGAGCCAACTCGTTCAGCCGGTGGCCCAGCTTCATTCATACACTAGCTCCTTGTTGAGCAGCTACTATGTGCAAGGCACCTCCCTCGATGCTGAAGCTGCAAAACAAAGCAGAGCTGGGCTCTGGTCTCCCTGTGCTCACTGTTCAGACTCCGTTAATGATGGAAGGACCAACTGTCTGCTTTCGTCAGATGGCCCGAGACCGCCGGGGTCTCTGGAGCTGCCTCCTGGCACATTCTCTTGGCAATCTGCAGACTTTGCAACCTAGCATGCGCCCAGCCGGGTTCCCACAGCTGCCCCTCCTGCCCGCAGGTTTTCCCACCTCGGGAAATGGCACTGCCACCCACCAGGTGCTCAGGCCAGACACCTGGGTGTCTGCTGCAGTGCCCTCCTCCTCTCTACCCTCCTCCCCACCTGGATGCAGTCCGTCTGCAGCTCCCGTGATGTTTATTTCCCAAACATATTTTGAATCCCTTTGGTGCTCTCTGATTTCCCTTCCCATCTTTGTCCAGGCCAGCAGCACTCTACCTGGAGCCCATGTCTGCACCTCACTGGTCTTCTCGTGCTTGCCCCTCCCAGCATTATCCCACACAACAGGCAAGAGCAAGCTTCCTAAGAGGCAGCCCGTGCCCCCATGATTCCACTACTCAAAACTGGCTTCCGCAGCTTCCCAGGGACCGGGAATCAAATCCATCAGGCTGGGCAGGTTCTCGAAGCCAGCTCCACTCTGGCCTTGCCCCCTTCCAACCTCCTTCTGCAAGTGTACACCTCTTCCCTCTCTCCCCCTGGTGCTGGCCTTTCTTGAACCACCATGCTCCTTCCTGGCCCCTTCGGGCTTTTGTACGTGCTGGTCTCACTCCTGGAGGTGCCCTGCCCTGCGTTCTTCGCTGGGCTGGCTCCTCCTCACCCTCCAGGGCTCAGCTGAAACAACCCCTCCCTCCAGAGGCCTCCCTGCCCATCCTGGTCTTTATCTCAGCACCGCTGTTTCCCTCATAGCATGTGTCCCAATTTGCAATTATGTTGTGACTTTTCTTATCCTTAGACCAGGATCCCTTGAAGGCAGCCTCCATGTCTGCCTCCACATCTGTCTTGCTCCCTCTCTTGACATTGGCCAAATCCTGAGTTTGATGGGTCCAGCCAGCCCGTCAGTCCCCTGCAGCATCTCCCAACGCCCCTTTTGTTCTAACAGAACCGCACTCTCTCCTCTCCGGCCTCTGTGGAATAACTTGTGGGTTATCTCGTCATCTATCTATCTCTAATAAACTGGGTTATTTTTAGAACAGGTGAAAGCAACGATCTAACATCTCTGAGAGGATTTTCCACTCCCATCTGCCTTCTACTACGATTTGGTTTCCTGTAGTGGTTGCGGAGGCCGCCAAGCCTGCAGGTTTTGTTATTCTGGGGTGAAGAGAGGGCCTCAAAAGAAAACCAAGCCCCCCTTCTTGCACCTTCTCCCACCCTGCATGGAATGAGAAATGAGGTGCCTCATGCAATTCCCTGGCAGACAGTGGGAAGCCTGGGAAGAAGCCCGGTGCTCCCACTTGCTATGTGACCTTGGGCTCATCACTTTCCCTCTCTGAGCCTCAGTTAGTCATCTGTAGAAGGAGGGGGTTGGAGGGTTAATTACTAGACTCCTGACTGCTAAGATTTGGGTGGAACCATGAACAGTGAGTCTTTTCCACCCCTGGACATCAATTAGAGGACAGTGTCAATTCTTTCTATGAATGAAATGTAGTCGGCGCCTCTTATAGCACATATGCAAATATATGCAAATTAACACAAAACCAGAGGACCCCAGCAGCTCCTGTTCACAGGACCAAAGTCTGGCCAGACATAGGGTAGAGAGAGAAACTTAGCTCATGCTTTCACCCTGCCTGTTTGTCTTTCCCCACATCCCACTCTACAGAGAGGAAACGGAGGCCCATGGAGGGAAAGTGACTTGCCCAAGGTCATGCAGCGCGACCGTGGCAAAGTGGATGAACAGCCAGGTCTCTGTTCTGGCACTTTCCCACCTTGTTCTTCCTACCACTCAGCCGCAGGCCTGGGGTGGAACCCAGCTCTAAGGGGAGCAGGGGCCTCCTCTGGTCAACACCAGGAGGACTGGAATCAGATTCGTAAGGAAGCTCGGCTGGAATCCTCAGTATCTGGAGCAGGGAGAGACCCTTCCAGTGATGTGACTGAGGATGTCCTTCGGGTCAGATGCTGAAAAATGGAGATGTGGAGAGCGTTCCACGTAGAGGGAACGGCGTATGCCAAGGAGCAGATGCAGACAAGAGGAAAGCACAGCCATGCTCAGGCGTTCTTGCTTATAAAGACAGCGGCAAGACAAGCCTCGTGCTGTGTCCCCTTCTGACCAGAATGCACCCCACACCCAGTCTCTTTAAATGGAAATTCTGGAACCTCCACTGCCTGTAGGATAGAGCACATGTGAGAAAATAGTGAAAAACAAGCCTGGATGGCTACCTGGGGACCAACTTGGACAGGCCTGAAACTTAGGCTAAGGAATCTGGACTTCGTTCTGCAAGCAATAGGGAGCCATGGAAGGTTTTATGTCAGAACAGTCATCAGATTCACATTTAGGGTGACCCAATGGGCTGCTGGCTGCAGGGACATCAGTTGAAAGCCTAGGGGAATAGTCCTAGTGGTAAAGACAAGGCCTGACCAGGTCGAGGAGGTGGGACAGAGCATGGACACTCATCTGAATGGAGCAGTCTGAGCCTGCTTGGATGGGGAAGCAAGGGAGAGGACTGAGAACAGTGGGTTCTGCTCAATCCAGGGAGGAGAGGAGCTGAGACCTCTCCTCTCTATCCTTCTCATGACTATTCCCCAAGCCGGTGTCCAGGCAGGAGGGGAAGGAGGTACCCAGGTCCATGGCGCAGCCGCCTGCCAGGAATCCAGGACAGAGGGCAGCTTGACTTTGTTCTCTGGGGACTTTTATTCTAGTTCTCTAACTTGTTAAAGAAAGACCTGAAGGCCTTAGGGGACCACAAGTTAAATATTCCTCAAACATTTATTTAGTACTCACTAGGGCAAAGTATCAGTGTGGGGGACGGATACACTGAGGCCATATTTTCTGAATCTCAAACTGGGCCCAGTGATCTGCATAGGATTTTTTCAGATTTGAGGTTTATCTATATGACGAGCACTTTAATGACATCTATTATGGGTTGAATTGTGTCCCCTAAAAAGGTATGTTGAAGTCCTAACCCATAGCACCTCAGAATGTGACCTTATTTGGGAAGAAGATCATCACAGATATAACTAGTGAAGAGGTCGAGGGCAGTAGGGGGGCCCTTAATCCAACACGACTGATGTCCTTGTAAGAAGAGGGAGAGACACACAAGGAGGAGCCAAGTGATGACAGAGGCAGAGGTGGGAGGGATGTGGCTGAAAACCAAGGACCACCAAGGACGGACGGCCACCACCAGAAGCTGGGAGAGGCGAGAGGATGCCACCCAGAGTCTTGGCCAACATGGCCCTGTCGACACCTGGATTCCCATCCTCTAACCTCCAGAACCGTCAGAAGATAAATTTCTGTTATCTTAAGCCACCTGGCTTGCAGTACTTTGTGACAGTAGCCCTAGGAAACCAATAAAAATAAAACATTGAAATAAAATCACATTTCACTTGTGATCACCACTTTAAAGGAGGGTACCTTTCGAGAACAAGCATGTCCATGTCACTCCCTTGCTCAAAACTTGTCCATAGCCCCCCATATTTTGCAGGACTTCCTGCTGGGGCCCTGGCTGCTCCCCAGCCCCAGCACCCAGCACCGGCCCCTCCTCCCTCAGCCAACACCATCTCCTCTGGTCACTCCCTCCACATCTCCCCTCCTGCCCCCAGCACCTGCTCCCTCTTCCTTTTCCTTGGTGGAGCCGTTGAGAGCAGACTGCCTCGTTTCAAATCCTGGATCTGCCGTTTCCCAGCATTTAGCAGTGAGACCTCTCACACCTCAATGCCTCAGCTTCCTCACCTGGAAAATGGGCATACCAACAGTTTCTCTCTCACAGGGTTGTTCGAGGATGGGAAGGTATAAAAACTTTTAAAGCGCTTAGCCCTTTAATCTGGCTCATAGTAAGCACACAGAAGAGTGGTCATTATTGCCTCCCTGATGTGCTGCCCTCCAGAAAGCCCCCCTGACACTGCCCAGCCCCCTCTGGACTGTGTCCCCAGGTATTGCACCTGTCTTATCATGTGTCTGTCTCCATCAGATTGTGTGCCTCTCTGAGTAGGGAAGGGCTGTCCTGCGTCGGAGCACACAGTTAATGCTTGTTGAATGAACTATTGAGCAGTGACTTGGCAGTGGCCAAGGAGATCTGGGAGGCAGAGCCTGGGGACAGCTTTTGTAGGACAGTCTGCCCATCCTTCTGGAAGTGAAAGTCTTACTGTTAGTTCTGAGAACATAAGAAAGAAAGTGAGAAACAGAGAGAAGGCGGCAGCGGGCAGGGTGCAGGGGGCAGAACCTGAACCCCGCTCCAGCACCCCTGACCTTGCCCCCCAACCCCAGCACATCCTGTCTCCCATGGTGCCCCTCCACGTGCCCACCCACGCATACCTACGTCGTCCTCAGCAGCAGCTTCCTCTGACACACATTTTCCATTGCTGGGTGGGGCAGAGCAGGTTACAGGTGAAAACAATCTTCAAGGTTTCCTTTCCAGGGTCCTCCCCCCCAACCCCCCACCCTGTTTTGATTCCTGTCCCCACTGAACCTACCTGTCCACAGGCCCCGACTTCAACAGCACAGGGTCAGCAGGGGGCCAGAACATTCAAGGCTGTGTGAGGTGTCTCAGATCAGATACAGGATGGGGAGTCAGGATGCTCCTCTGCTGCATTTGAGCTGTGTGACTCTGGGCAAACCCCTTCTCCTCTCTGAGCCTCCTTCCCCCATCTGTAAAAAAGAGTAGTAATTCCAGTCCCCTGGGATGGTTGTAGGAATTAAATGGGACAGTGGAAAGAGCACGAATGAGCTCTATCAATCTGATTATTGTGGCCAGCAGCCCAGTGGCAACAGGGAAGGTGTCCTTCTCTGGGCCCAGCACTGTGCCAGGCACTGAGGGGTTGCAAGTCTTTAGACTCTGGTGTTTGTTAAGTGGGGGATAGTTGGGGCCTAGATTAAGTGGAAAGAACTAGAATGCACTGGGTTTGGGGACCCCCTAACCCTCTATGTGACTTTGGCCTGTCTTTTCTCCTCTCTAGGCCTCAGTTTCCCTGACTGACAATAAGGAGACTAACTTGGGTGATCTTTTGGTCTTCCAGGTCTGACATCCCAGAACGTGTGCTACACTAAGAGAAGGCGAGGCCAGCTAAGGCAGGGCAGATTGCTGACTTGTCACCATTTTCCAGCCCCTTCTGAGACCTGGGGTGAAATCTTGGCTTGAGGCCAGTCCGCCTTCCTTTCCTCCCCCCGGCTCCTGCCGCAGGTTCTTTTGTGTCACTGGCCAGTCCACATCACTGCCCATCTCATCGGCCAGGCTTCCTTCTTCTGGCTTCACAAGCCCCTGTTCTTCTTTCAAGACCAACTTGGGTGGCCCTTCCCCGGGCAGGCTTCCCTGACTCTCTCAGACACAGTGGGGCATTTCCGCCTCAGAGCCCCCACTGCACCCCCTGGAACACACTTTCCTCCCTCGCTTAGACTAAGTGTCTGTCCACCTCAGCAGGTTTGGAGGAAGATCTGAGTCTTGTTCACTGTTGCACGTCAAGCATCCAGCACAGGATTAAGTGCAGAGTCGGTGGTGATAGACAAGCAGATGACAGGACGGGGGAAAAATGAATGAATGGGTGGATGAAGGAGTGAAGGAACTGAGGGAGGGAGGCATGGATGGGCATACAGGGGCATGAATGGATAGATGGATGCTTCCAAGTGAATGGATAATTGATGAATATTAAATAGATTGGGAATACTCAGCTACTGATCATTATTTTTAGCATCACACCATCTCTGGAGTCAGCAAACACACCCTCTAGGCTTGCCAGGGAACTCCCCTGGCTTCCATTAGCGCATGGCTCTGGTGTCCACTCTACAGCAGGGATGTGGCTCTGAGAATCTTCCCATGACTCTGTCCACGTGAGAGCCCAGGGTAAGCTGCCCATCAGAATGTCTTACGTTTATCATCCCATTTTCATTTCCCAAGCATCCGTGTGAAGATGATAGCGACTGATTCACTGTGACCTCTATGTACTCCGCTAGGCTCTGGGAGTGGGCGTTTCTGGATGACCCAGATGATGGGCAAGGGAGGGGTCACCGACTATGGCATTGGCAAAGATGCCAAGATGACCTGCTGGCTATCTTTCAGTGCCTGGTCCAGTTACCACTACTGCCTCTCGCCCAGTACGGCCTGCGCCTTCCACTCATTAGCAACTCCCTCCCTGCAAAGAAGAATTGAACAAATTACCAGCAGTCCCCAGTTCCTTTCTGCCGCCTTACCCGCATGCATCTCAGAGACCCCAGAAGAATAGGGGTCAGAACCATTTTGGAGGGTTGCTAGCTTCCCACTATCTGTACCACAGGATCGGTTGAGGTAGAGACATTACAGGATTTGGGGTCAGAGGACCTCGGTTGAAGTTTTGACTTTGCAGCCCTCATCAGCTGCTGTGCTCTGGGGAGAAAGGGTTGCCCCGGGGACAACAGGGCAGCAGGAAGAAACAGGCTTTGGAGCTACACAGAGGGGTTTCAAATCCCACCCCACCAGGGAGTAACTGTGACCTTGGGCAAGTGGCTTGACTCCTCTGAGTGTCTGCTTCCTCATCTGTAAAAGGAGAGAAAGGGCACCATTTAAATGAGATGCTGCTCACCCGCTAGCCGTATGTGGCCAGGAAGCACTTGAAATGCGGCCAGGCTGAACTGAGCTGTGCCATAGTGTAAAATACACACCAGACTTTAAAGACTTAGAAAAAAAGGTAAAAAATCTCAAGAATTTTTATATCAATTTTAATTGATAATATTACATGTTGATCATATTTTGAAATATTGGGTTCAATAAAATACATTATTAACATTTTTTTAAAGATGCTGCTCAAAAGCCCTTCCCCGTGCAGCCTCCCCAGCCCTTCCCAGAGCTGGACGGGTTCTCTTCTGCTTCGACACAGGACGCACATGCCTCCATTACGGCTTTTAGCAAATACCGCGGTTGTCTGTTTGGGGGTCTGTCTCCCCGACTAGCCCATGAGCTCCTTGAGGTCAGAGACTGGATCTTGGTCATCTCTGCTCCCGGCTCCCTGCACAGAGGCTGGCACACAGCAGATACACAGCAAAAGTTAAGCAAATAGATAAATATACGTATATGAAAGCAGTGTGAATTTTTATTGTTCTACCCTACCTGGAACCCTAGGTGAATACAACAGGGTGCATGTCACATTTAAACTATGATCAGCACCCTGGCAGGAAAAAGATGGTGCACTCGAACTGGGTGATTTCAAGAGTTTAATTAAGGGACCATTCACAAAGATTTGGAGGATTTAGTGGGCAGGATTTAGAGAAACCAGGAGGGATGGAGCAGCATGCCAGGGCTGGCAACAATGGGGAGCTGTCACCAACCATGGCCTGAAGGGTGTGGAGGGAGAGGTTACAGGGACCCATAGTCAGAGATGTATGCAAGGGCCGCCTGACAGGAGCTATGACCTTCGGGTGAGGGACACCGCCAGCCTATCCCAGCCCTGCAGGAAGGGGCTGGGGGAACAAATATGTGGTCTCCACTATCCATCTGCCTTCTGCCCTCCGGCCCCACCCAACCAGAAGCTAGAGGGCAAAGGAGGCCATTAATACCACCAACAAAGGTCACGTACCAGGGTACAGATCAGGATGGAGAAGGGTGGGCCGGGGGAGGGTTCTGGAGGGGCAGAGAAATCCAGCACTAGAGAGAACACTACCCACCCCAGGATCTTCGGGGGCATCTGGGCATCCTTGTAAAGTGCAAGAAACGGTCACAGCCGCAATCATCAGTGAAGAGACTACTGCATGTCAGGTGCTGTGCCAATCGCTTTTCCAGGCTCAGAGAGTCCAAGTAACCTGCCCAAGGTCACATAACAGGAAATGGCACAGCTGGGACGGGGACACGGGTAGGCCCCCAAATAGGTTCTCACTGGGTCTTCGGGACTCCGTGTCAGGCACTATGCTGAGCTCTTTATCTACATCATCTCTAATCCGACAGAATTCTGCAAGGTCGCGTCCTTTTCCTGTCTCAGAGAGGTAGAGGGATCTCTCCAGGGCCACACAGCTCATGGCAGGGCGGGGGGTGGGGGGTTGGGGTGGGGGGAAGCAGGGTTGGAGAGTTTGCCATTAATTGGGGCAGGTGACTGGTGGCGGCAGCCTCAGGGATTTTTTTAGCCCCAATGGGTGGAGCCACCTCTCCCCAGGTGCCTCCTGGAGTCACTCCCCAGCTGCAACCACAACATTTAGATTTTCAGGGCCGGGCAGAGCCCTCAGCATCCTCTCAGCTGGCTCTTGGCTGGGACTCTGAAACTAATAATAATTACAGCAGTGACAGCCACTGCTTCCTGAGTCCCTGGTCTGTTCATTCATTGTCTTTCTCTACGTTGTCACTAAATCTGACCACGACTCTCCCTTAGGATTGTCTGTCTGTAGCAGGTATTATCGGCTGCTCACTTTGCAGATCAAGAATTGAGGCTTAGAAGGTAAAGGACATGTCCATGGTCACACAGCAAACCAGACCCTCCACAGTCAGACCTGCGCCCCAGGGGGAGTGTACGCAGCTCAGAGCGTGATTCTGGCCCCAGACAGGCTGGGTTCATCCTGATTCTGCACCCCCCAGACGTGACGACCTTGGGCAAGTCACTTTTCTGTCTTAGTTTCCTCGTCTGTAAAACAGAGATGTCCGTGTATCTCTTTCATTAGGTCGTGCAGGGATGAAATGAGCTATTATATGTAAAATACTTAAAACAGCAGCTAGAACACACTCAGGGCTTGTGATTATTTTGCCTCCGAGCCCACTGAGCTTGCCAACCACATCTGAGGAGGCCCTGAAAACTGCGTTCCTGCACGATCCCGGCTTTCACAGTAACTGGCTGAGCAGCTGCCCCCAGGCTGTGCACTGTGCTTTACACGCTCATCCTTGCCTCCTCCAGCCCCCACCACACCCCCATCTCCATTTTGCAGACAAGGAAACTAAGGCCCAGAGAGGAGCAGTGACCTCTCCAGTCCTTCTCACCGCAGAGCCAGGACGGCCACCCCCAAGTCGAAGCTGGTAACCCCCTCCTCTCCAACTGCAGGAAACCCAGATCGTGAGGATTATTGGTATTGTTGTCACAAACAATCCTCGAGACAATAACAATACAACAATCATGGAGGGTGCTTATTTCCATTGGCTCCACAATCATCCCGCCACCCGTAGGGAGGAGGCCAGGGACTTTAAGAAGAGGCTCCTCGAGGCAGGATGAACAAACAGGCTGTGGAAACCTCGCAGCTGGGCCCCAGGTGCCGGGAGAGAGAGTGGGGCAGGAAGCGGGCAGGCCATTTCTTTCTTTCCTCTTCTTTCTTATTTGTTTGAGAAGCAACTTTACTTTCTAAATCGGTCATTGTCACCCGTTGGCCCCCGCCCCACCTGGGCCAGAGCCTCTGGTGACAGGGGCTCAAGAGGAAGCTCTAGGGGGCAGGAGGGACGAGGGTGCTAGGGGTGGCAGGGCCCAGGCCCAGCTGGACTTGGGGGCTCTCTTCCCCAGCGGGGGCCTCATGGGCCACCTTCAGGTGACAGGGCCCGGCAGACAGGGCCTGCCTGAGGTCTGGCCTGAGTCCCCGGGATTCAGCTGCCAGGGGCGGGGGCAGGAGGCCCTCATAAACAGGGAGGTGGTCAGGGCAGGGGTCAGGGGCTCGGCTCTGGAGTCAGACCCGTTGGTCTCCCAAGCTCTGTGACCTTGCCTCTCCAAGCCTCAGTTTTCTCACCTGTAAAATGGGAGGGGTTGTTGCGAAGACAACACATAATTAAATCATGTGACCAACGCATTTAGCACATTTACAAGCACTCAGATAGTTACCAGCTGGAGATTTTCTCAAGAGGCCAACAGTTACTGGGCATTTACCACGTGCCAGGTGCTGTTAAAGCATTCTATACATTAATTCATTTATCAGCACAACAACACTCTCCCCACTTAACAGACGGGAAAACTGAGACACAGGCTAAAAGCATTGCACACACAGGTGCAGATCCATGTTTTGCAGGATGTCAGTAGAGCTCATACAGTATTTGGAGATGTCTCTAAGAAAAATAATATAAAATTATGAATATAAAATCAGGTCATGCAAAGGAGAAACCTGAGGCTTAAACTTCATGAGCCTCACCTTAACTCTCCCTCTGAGCTCTAGACCACCCTGCCAGCAAGTGGCAGAGTCCTGGTGGCCAGCTCCAGAACCCACATGAGGCAGTCACTGCAAAATGCCATACGAGATGCCAGCGAGTGCAAGGCAACACTTCACGGTGCTTGCTATGTGTCACACACTCTGTTAATTCAACCCTTCCAACAACCCAAGGAGGTGAGCACATTATTACCATCTCAATTATACAGATGAGGAAACCGAGGTTCAGAGAGGACCTCAGGGCATGGACCTAAGAAGTGGCAAAACAGGATTCAAACCCAGGCAGCCTGATGCAGGGGCTGTGCGCTTAGCCACTATGGTAACTGTCACAGCCCTCATCATGGGGATCAGAGCCCCCCGTCATCACTCCTCGCCTCCTTTGCAGGCCCTCTCATCTCTTACCTGACAGCAGCTTGGGGTGGGGACAAGACAGCCCAGCTTTGGAGTGGAGATGCCTAAATACTAATCCTTACCCTGTCACTTCCTAGCTCTGAGTCCCTGAGGCAGACTTTTCACATCTCTGCACCTCAGTTTTCTCATCTGTAAAATAGGATTGTATAATTTATAGAGTGGCCTTAGAGTCTGAACGCGTTATTATTTTACATGTTTTGTAATGTACTAGCAATAAACCATATATTATGTATGTGTATTTGCCTCTGCTTCTAGACCTTATGGCTGCCCTGGATAACACTCCATAGGGTGGTTTGGAGGACCAGAGATAAAGAAAGGTGAAGTGCCTGGTCCATACAAACTTTTCAGGACCGGCAGAGATTGCTGTCATGGAGGCGTGGGGAGGGGTCATTTGTGAGGAGTGGATTTGGGGATGGAGAAAGAACACAGGACCAAGTGTCAGGTGACCTGCACTCTAGATGAATCTCTACCCCCAGCTCGTTGTGTGACCTTGAACAAGTCACTTCCCTCTTTTCTGGGCTCAGTTTCTCTATTTGCAAGTTGTCCCCCAAATGCATGAATGAAATTGTCCCTAAGGTCTTTAAGAGACTGAATTTCTGAACTGGAACACAGGACCGTCTTCTGGGACCCCTGAGACCGAGAGGAGGGTTTGCAGCGAACTCTCACATCTCGTCTGCTCCAGCAGAGCCACCGTGTCGTGGCTTGGCACGTGGCCTCTGCAGTCGGACAGCCTTGGTCTAATCTGTTTCCTCATCTGTGAAATGGGGATGAAGATAGCAGACTTTCTTATCCCCACTGTACAGATACAGAGCCTGGGGTTCCAGGAGGCACAGGCCTTGCTGGTGGTCATGGCTCCCATCTTGCCCTTGTCCTACTGTGCCTGCCCCAACTTTCTGGTGTGGGGACACTGGCCCCCTCCCCCTATCCCAGAGGGTCGGGTCACACTGTCCTCTTCTTTCTGTTCCTCTATTCTCTACCTGGTAAACTCATCCAGTGGGCTCAGACCCCTGGGCCAGCCTGGGCCCCGCTTACAAGCACGGTGACTCTGAGCAAGCCATCTACCCTCCCTGGGCCCCCATTCCCTCATCCATGTAATGGGGACAACAGTCCCTACCCCCATGTGGAAATGCTCAGCATACCCAGCACCTGACCCACTGTGAGCACACGCAGAATACCAGCTATTTGTGTCTTCATTAGTTGTCCTTCGGACCCACCTCAAATGTTGCCTTCTTAGGGGGCTGCCCTGGGGCCGCCACATGGACCTGGTTTCTCTGGGCTACAGCCCAGTCCCTGTGGCACTTCTTGCCCTGTATTATAACAATTGGCCATCATGTCTGTACTCTGCACTACGTGTGTTCTAGTCTTATTGACATCTACAACGTATGGCATAGGGACGGGTATACAGCATGTGCTCAAAGATTGTTGAATGAGTGAATGATACCTCAATGGTGCTGAATTTATTAGCTCTACTTTCTGCCCTTTCATGCCCACTCAGGATTCTGGGTGTTATTACTACCAGTCCTACTATTTCTTCCACCAGCACTGTAAGTAGCTCCCGTTTATTGAGCATTTACTATGTGCCAGGCGTGGCAGTAAGATTTCTCAGTGCCATCTTACTCACACCTCTTAGCCACCCTATGGGGTGGGTGTTCCTCATTTCACAAACAAGGAAGCAGGCTCTGCTGGGGGAGGTGGTGGAACCTGTAGTGGCCCAATCAGGGCCCAGAGCCTTTCCACCTGAGTGAGGAGGGGTGGTTGGAGCCGAGAACAGGGGAGGTTGTCACTCCTTCCAGAACTTGCTTTGACCACTCTGTCCTTGTAGAATTCTCTCCTCCCCTGAAGACCTTGCTTCTCCAAGCAACTCTCTCATACTCCTCAGTCTCCTTCCCAACTTCTGTCTAACCCTTAAATGTTGGTGCTGCCCAGAATTCTGCTCTCAGGCCTCATAGTGAACTGAGACAGGGCTGTATTTTATTTTGTCTGTCTGGCATTTTTTCCATCCCCTCTCATTTCTTGTACATGTGGGCTTGTGGGGTGTCCATCACAGGGCCCCAGGTACTGGGAAGAGCAAGTCGGCCAACCACATGCCCCATTCTCCTTGATACAATGACTGGGTTGGGCCTATGCGTGTGAGGCAGGCTGGGTCATTCAGGGCCCTCCCTGGAACCGTCGGTGGAGCCCGTGGGGACGCCTGGCTCTCTCCTTCTGGAATGGGAGCTGATAGGATGTGAACACGCGAGCATCTTTCCTGGGACTGGAGAGGACCATTCTTAAAGAAAGGCAGAAACAAACAGCTGACTGATGGGGGTGGCGGGGAGATAACCCAGTGACATTACTGGGAACCCTGGATCCGGCAGTGCCTAAAGTTGATGCATGCTGGATGCTCCAAAATAAAGGAGCCACTAAATTCTCAATCTCTCTCTTTTCCTTTTTAATTTTTTTTAACCTGGTTTTAATTGAGTTTCTGTCACTTACAACCCAAATATTCCTGACTAACACAATATTCTCTTCTCTCTCTCTGGCTTCTCCCTGGGTGATGTTGGATCTCATCTACTCCCACATCTGGGGGTCTAGTGCAGACAGCTCTTGAAGAAATGGGTGTCTGACAGGTACCTCAAAGGTGACCTTACCCCACTCCCTTCCTGGGTTCCGCCATCACAGTTGATGCTGTCACCATCTACCCCAGGCTCTAGAGACAGAAAATTCTGTCATCTTCACCTTCTCTCCCTCAAATTCTTCTCCTATAAGTGCGGCTGTTCTCTTTCAGAAAGTTCTCACCCATCTGTTCCCTTCTCTCGCCCGCCGGCTTCAGGCCGCCTTCAACTCAAGGCAACAACGTCACTCTGTCTTCCCTTTCCTCTTCCTTTTCTTTATCCACCCTCTGTACCCATCACCACAGTGACCTTACGAGAACCCACACCTGACCACGTCGCTCCCCTGCTCGGCTCCCCATCAACCTCAGGATAAAGTCTGAGCTCCCTCGGGTGGCACTAGAAGCTCTGCCTTCATCCTGAGCCCCTCTTTTCTTCCCACCCTGCATTTCAGCCACATTTCACGGTCTTTCCCTGAACACGCTACACACTTTCTTGTTCCAGACTTTTCTGCTGGCATTTGTCTCTGCCTGGACTGTGCCTCCCCTTCGCCTCACGTGACCTACAACCATTCCTCAGAGGCCTCACCAGGCTGACTCCTCCGAGAAGGCCTTGACAAATAAAAAGGGCAAGTAATAGGATATATTGGAGTGTATGAGGAAGCCATTTTGTGTAAACCTAATTCGGCCTGACCTTGTCTTTCCAAAAGGGCCTGATCTTGGCCGTTGAGCACGCATTGTATATCTGCTTTAGAGATTCCCTATGGCAAGAGCCAAGGCCCTTGAGATAAAGGTGCAACTTCCCTCCCCCTCCCAACGTTGGCATTTCTTTAAGGATTAAGCATCTTTCCTTAGGCTAGGACTGATTGCAGCGCTCACCTGTGACCACCCAGCTCCAGACAATAGATTTGCCTCCTGCTACGCCCTCGGAGAGAGCAGACCACTATCTGCTGTGTCCATCAAGCAATCTAATCTTGTGATTATTGTGGGAGGGACATTTCAATCATATGTGAAACGTCCTGTATGGGGGTATATAACCACTCTGTATACCTCACTTCTTTGGTGCTCTTTCTTCCTTCTGGAAGAAAGGCCCCAGGCCATGGTCCTCAGATTTCAGCTCAGAGTAAACTCTCCCAAATTTTCATTTATAGATTGGTTATGGATTATTTTCGGCGACAGCCTCCTCTCTGTACCCCTGCCCCACCCCCAGGGAGTTGACTCCCTCCCTCCTCTGTGCTCCCATGTTGGCTTTCCCTCCTGGGCTGACTGGACCATGAACCCCCGGAGGGCAGGATCACTCTCTCCACCCTTGTGCCAGCAAGGCCTGAGGTGGGGGCTCCACGAGTGTGGGCGAATGCTAAATGGCCCTTCTCACGTGGCCCTCCGAAACTCGCTGGCTAAGTCTAGTTTGGTTCCTGACTAATCCTTGACCCTTTAGGACAAAGAAGCACCTAGAAGAAATTGTAATTGCAGTTCTTTGCATGTGGACAGCACTTTATAGGTTACAATGTTTCTGGGTTTATTATCTCATTTGGTCTTAACATCTCTGTGGACTGTCTGGCGTTATCAACCCCATTTTATAGATGGAAAATTTGGTTCAGAGAGTTAGGGATGGAAGCAATCCCCAGTCTTGGGCAAGCCCCTGACTCTCAGACCCTCAGGCTTTTCTCATCCAAGCCTTCCCCAACCTCCGGATTTCCCAGATGGGAGCTAAGAACCAGATGACCTGAGCAAGAAGCGAGAATGCAGGCTCTGGATCCAGCTGACAGTCACAAGAGTGATGACCCCAAGGCCCTTATCGTGGACCAGTGTTCTAGACACTTTGTGAGCGTTAGCTGCTTATGGAAGGGTTCCTCATTCCCATTTTACAAACGAGGAAACTGAGGCACAAAGCAGTTAAGAGACTTGCCTTTCTCAGGTTCTTCCTGATGCCTGGGTATTGGAACAGCACTTTAGAGTTTATACCGTTCACATTTCTTCCCCCATCTCACCAGCCTGATGCTGGGAAGTGGACATTCTCCCATTGTACAGAAGCAGCAACTGAGGCTCCAGAAGTCAATGGCAGAGCCAGGAGATGGCACCAGGCATTCTGATCCCGGGGAGCGCCTGGAGCCTGGGGGTACAGCTCAAGCGGGGGTAGGGTTGGGGGTGAGGGGCGCAGGGCCGCGAGTGGGCGTCGGCGTCACCTCCCTGCCGCAGCATGGTGCCCAGCTTCTCTGCAGCGGAGCATCCCAGGTGCGCGGCCGGTGGCCTCGACGCAGCGGGTGGGCCCGCGTGGGCGCGGGCGAGGGACCCAGGCGGGCGGAGCCCCACGCCCATCCTCCCTCCCGCCCGCCCGTTCTCCCGTGGCTGGTGGCAGGTGAGTGGGTGTCGAGGAACCGCCAGGCAGCGGAGAAAACAGGACGCCGCAGAAATCAGATTACTCACCTGCAGCTGCGACTACCCAGGGCTAATAAAAGCTGAGCTTCCTGTTGTTTCTTTATTACCGCCCTCTGCCTCCCCCAGCCCGGGCTCAGCTCCCAGCTGCAGCCAGAGCCCTAACTGATCGCCAGAAACCAGTGGCTTAGGGGTCCAGGACCATTCCACTGCCTGCAGGTCCACCATGTGTGCACCATTGGGTTCATGTCGTCTCAGGGTGGCCCTCCAGCACCTGCGTGGGAATCACTTGGCGTGCTGGTGAACAGAACGTGTCCCCAGACGCTGCTTCGCACCTGCTGAATCAGAATCTGCAGTTTGGGCCTAAGAGTCTGCAAATTCATGCCAGCCTCTGGTGATTTGTGTGCAGGCCACGGTGTGAGAACCAGAGTTCAGGTGTTGTAAGTTCAGACGATGTGGGTTTGTTTTTCCCCATTGCCACCCACAAGTTAGGAATGGCCTGCCCTCAGTACTGGCCAATTAAGTTCCTGACCTCAGGGCCTCAGTTTGCTTGTCTGCAAAGTGGGAATGAAAATGATACTGACTTCTTGAGACTGAAACAAAGTTCAAATGAGATAATAGGCTTAGCGTGGTTCCTGGTGGCTTCTCCTGGAGTTTACCGGGAAAACACATGGAAAAATGTGATGAGAAGGACCTCAGGGGCGGGCAGGATGGACGGGACCTGTTCGGGGGACATTGGAGGGCCCGTAATTCACTATGGGAACTTTGAGAAAAGCCCTTCACCACGGAGCTTCCCAAGGTTCAGTTCCCACCCTGCCAGGAAAATGTTCCTACCCAGGGCATTGACAGCCCCTGATGGCCAGATCTGGTGGCTTCTCCTCAGCCTCTGTGACATCTGACTGGGGCAGGCCACACCCTCCTCCTTCAAGCTCTCCCCTCCCTCAGCTTCAGGGAGACCTCACCTTCCTATTTTCCTTCTACCTCCCCAGCAGCTCCTCCTCCTCCTGCCCTGGGATAGTGGGTGCCTGGGCCTCCTGCCCACGCTCCTCATGGCCCCTGGACAAACTCACTCACTCCCAGTTACCTTCTCCAAGCTGAGCTCTGCCCTGAGCTCCCAGTGTGTAAATGCGGCATCCCCTAGACATCCCCACTTCGTAACCCCCAAGCACCCCAACTCGACTCTCCCAATGCTTAACTCAGCATCTTGCTCTCCCCTCCAGCCTGCTTCTCCTTCTGGGCTCCCTGTCTCAGGGCATCACCCCGGATACTGTCCCAGGTGATTTCTGCTCCTTTGCCCCCACATACAGTCTTCCAATCCAATCAAATTTATCTCCCCAGTAGCTCTAGAATCTGACCCCTTCTTTCCAGTCCTCCTGTCCTTGGGCACCCCAGACCCTCTGGTTCAGCACTCCATCATCGCTCACCTGGATCACTTTAACAGCCTCTGAAACAGCCTTCCTGGCTCCAGTCTTACCCCTCAGTTTAGCCAGGGGGATCTTTCTGAGACACAGATCCTGCCCCAGCCTTGCGTCAAAGCTTCAGTGACCCCTCGGAGCCTTCAGTATACAATCCAGACTCCTTCCCTTCCCGTTCAACATTCACCTCACCTGGGCAGAGTGACACCCTCCTCTCCAGCCCACCTCCTCAGCGCTTTGGGCAAACAGCGACATTTACTGAGCTCTCACTAAATGTTCAGTGCTGCAGCGAGCCAGTTGTCTCTATAGCTTTATCCCAGCCTCGTAGCATTCCCATGATTGTAATTCCTGACTTATGGATGAGAAAACTGTGGAAGAGAGAGGTTGGGTAACTTGCCCAAAGTCACACAGCTAGTCAGTAGCAGAGCTGGGATTCGTACCCCGGTCTCTCTAGTTCCAGAGCTGGTGCTCTTCGCTGCTCTGATCGTGAGCCTCCTCCTCCCAGTTGGATCATCTTTTCATTTTTTGTATCTCCCCTAGAGTCTAAGAGGGTGCCCGGCATGTGGTGGATGTCTGTTGAAGCACCAAACAACTCTATCCAAACTCCCGTTCGAATCTTTCAACCACCCTGGGAACCACAGAAGTTTAAATTTTTTTATTATGTAATATTTGATGAATACCAAAAAATGTGTGACGAATGTCTGGTTTACGAAGACAAACACCTGTGAACCCACTGCCCCAACTTAGGAACCAGAACTTCACTGGCACCCTTGAAACCGCCTGTGCGCCTCCTCAGTTCACTTCCCTGCCTCCCTCCAGAGGTCAGCACGATCCCAAATTTTGTGGTCATCATTCACTTGCTTTGAAAAAACATCATGTCGCCATAGGGGGATGGATCCTATACAACATATTGTTTTGTTTGCTTTTTGACCTTGATACAAATAGCACAACGCGTGGGCACCCCTCTGCGGCTTGATTTTGTCACACATCACTATGTTTCTAACATACAGACATGATTTTGCATTTTAGCTGTCGTTCATTCATTTTCTCAGCTGTCTAGTGCTCCATTGCTTACAGGGACCTCAGTTACTTTATCCATTGTCCAGTCAATGGGCACATAGGTTGTCTCTAGTTTTTTTGCCATAACTCATAGGGCTGCCACGATCACTCTTATACATGTCTTTTGTATACATGCAGGGGTTTCCCTAAGCTACACGCCTAAGACTGAAATTGTGGGTCATCAGGCATGCACATGTTTAGCTTTACAAGTGCTGCCGAATTGTTTTCAAAAGTGCTTGTCCCAGGGAAGAGTCTCCCTCCACTGCCACCGTGCGTGAGCCTTTCAGGTGCCCCACATCCTCACCAGCACTTAGTATTATGAGACTTCTTCACCGTTCCTAACATGTCAGTCTGCATTTGCATTTCCCCAGTAAGGTGAAGCATCTTTTCCTTTGTGTATTTTGCATTCTGGTTTCTTTCTCAGTGAGTTGCCTGTTCGAGCCATTTGCCCACTTTTCTCTTAGGTCGTCTAGTTTTTCTGATTGCTTTGAGGCATTCTCTAGGAAGTTTTTTGTTTTTGTTTCTTAATAGTTGGAATTTGAGACCCAAGCTCACAGGGGACAGAGCTGGGTCCCAAACCCACATCTCTCTGATTCCAAGGCTCTTTGTACCCATCCCTTTGCCTCTCATTCATTTCTTCCTTCCCAAATGTCTGCTGAGGACCTTCTCAATAAATACTGGAGGCGGAGTGGGGAGTGTGGTTAAGTGTGGACTCTGGAGCCGCTCTGCCTGAATTTTTGTCTCTTCTCTGTCACTCACCAGCTGCGACCTTGGGTAAGTTTCTTACAATCTGAACCTTAGTTTCCTTGTCTATGAAACAAACATGACACTAATAGTGCCTCTCTTACAGGGTCCATGTGTGGACACTGAATGAGTTGATTCATCCAAAAGAGTTTTTAGGACGGTACCCAGCACAGTCAGTGCTGGATAAATAACTAGCACAGGCCAGGCACTATGCCAGCAGGGTACTTGTTCCGGGGACATAGGGATGAGAAGACAGACAAGGACACCACCCTCATGGAGCTCACTGTCCAGTGGAAGGAGATGGATGTAAAATAAGTAAACAAATAAATAAGATAATGTGGCTGTGGCTCGTGAGAAGGGCTAGGAAGAAAACCACAAGGTGACAAAACAGAGTGACCAGGCACTGACTCAGCTGGGAGGTCATGCAGGGAAAGCCCCCTGGAGGAGATGACATTTAGGTTGAGGTGTGGAGGATGAGAAAGAGCTACTCAGGCAAAGAGCAGAGAGGAGAGTGGCCCCACAGAGGGAAGGGCATATGCAAAGGCCCTAAGGCGGGAAGAGCGTGGCATGTCCAAGAGACTGCAAGGAGAGCTACATGACTGGAGCCAAGTGAGCAAGGAGATGAGGGGCAGGAGAGGAGGGTGGGGAAGCCACCAGGGTGAAGGGTCTGGATTTTATTCCAAGTGCAGTGGGAGGTTTTGGACAGTCAAGTGTTGTGATCTGATTTATGTTTTTAAAAGACCACTCCTACTCCCATGTGAAGATAAACTATCTATGAATTCCTCTAAATACTTCTCGTAGCCACTAGTATTTTTAGCCAGTACCCCCTCTGTGCAAAGCAAAACTTCCCTTTATTGGTCTTA
Source organism: Equus quagga (assembly GCF_021613505.1). Classification (NCBI taxonomy): domain Eukaryota; kingdom Metazoa; phylum Chordata; class Mammalia; order Perissodactyla; family Equidae; genus Equus; species Equus quagga. Next base: position 31,308,024 of record NC_060271.1, on the reverse strand, counting down.
AATTTACTGCTTTCGGGTTTCAAGGGGAGCCCCCTTCTGCCTTGTATCTGAGGGTTATCAGCCCTGTGTGAGATCTCCGGTCAAGATTTTTACAGAGGGGTTGAGAGAGAGGTCTCCCAGAAGGCACCTTACCTGCTCTGTGATGTTTCCCCACCTGTAAAATGAAAATAATGAGAGTGGCCACCTCAGAGAGGCCCTGAGGATGAAATGAGACGCAGCTGGCCAGCAGGGAGTGACCGATACAGGCTAGCTGCCATGAAGATGATGGTGATGGAGATGATGGGGATGATGGAGATGATGGGGCTGATGGGGCTGATGGGGATGATGGAGATGATGGGGATTCTGCTGCATGATCTTGGGCGAGTCACTGAAAGTCTCCAGCCTGAGCTGAGAAATAAAATAAAATAAGGGTGTTGTAAAATAAGGGTGTTGACCAGATGATCTGTGGGGGCCTGCCCACCTCTGATGTCCTAGAATTCTCTGATTTAGACCCTCTCTTCCTCCTTTCAGCCTGAGTTGTTACTCTCCTCCCTGCAATTTTGTTGTTCCCTAATGACATGTGATGAGAGATGCTCAAGAGAAAAGTGGCCTGGAGTCAGGAGGCCTGAGGTTCCAGCTGTGCTATTTACGGTGGAGTCCTCATCACTGTGCATTTAACTTACACACATTTAAACACACGTAGAAGGAGAGAGCATGCAATATGCAGAAATCACTGCTATGGGGTCACGCTCCCATCCCACCTCGTGAGCACTCACACCCTTGATGGCGGACGTGACCTGATGTGACCTGCCACCATCCCCCAGTCAGTCCCAGTTCCCCCACACCCAGCAGAGTGTGAGCTCTGGCCATGCCCACCCAGTGTGATCCTGGTGTTTTTATACTGTGTGGTCCTAAATACAAGCTAACCATTTCACCTGGTGGTCAGCGGAAGCCACAGCTATCTGTAACAATACCAGAGAAAGAACCTGCCGTATTCGCCGTCAGTTGATGGATGACCTTGCTTCCTGTTTCACTGGGAAAACAGAAGCAATCAGAAGGAAATTTCCCCAGTCTCCCATCTCACCCTCCGCTCACCTGCTGGCAGCTGTGCCCTTCTCTGCCTCTGATGCGTTACATCGTGTGTGCTTCTAAGGCCACGCCCTCCGCTTGGGCCCTGCCCCCCTTGCCTACTCCAGGATATGGCCAGCAATTCCTCCTGTCTCTGCTGCAGGATCGTCTTTCCTCTCCTTCTGTGGGTTGGTTCCCCTCAACGCATAAGCGTGCTGCAATTCTCCCAGGCTTATATGTGCGCACACACACACACAAAAACACACAGAGGCACTCTGCTTCCCTCTCCAGTAAAACTTCTCCAAGAGTTTTCCGATTGACAGTCTTAATTGCTCTTTTCCCCTTCTCTCTTCAGCTCACTCACGTTGGGCTCTCAGCCTCACCATTCCACCGAAACTGCTCTTGTCAAAGCCATCAATGACCTCACGCAGCCCAAGCCCGCAGTCAGTTCTCAGCCCTCATCGTCGGCGTCTGACCAGGTGGATGAGCCCTCCTGCCTGTAAACAACTGTCCCACATCTTCCCGGACCCCACTCTCTCTTGGTTCTTCTCCCATCTCCCAGGACCCCTTTCAGTCTCCTCGTCCCCCATCTTCCAACGTCTACATGCTGGAGTTCCCAGAAGCCGGCCCTGGACCTCTCCTCTCCTCTAGTTGGGTCGCCAGCTGCACTTCTCTATCCCGGGACTTTAAATTCATCCTGTACACTGGTGACTCTAGATTTGTTTCTCCAGCCCAGACCTTCCCGCTCAACTCCAGAATCATACATCACTACTCAGATATCCAACAAGAAACCCAAACTTAATATAACCACAACTGAACTCTTAATTTTTACCCTCAAATCTGATCCTCTCATCTCAGCAAATGTCAATTCCATCCTTCCCATTGCTCAGGCCACAGCCTGGCCCATCCTTGACTCCTCTCTCTTACAGCCACATCTGAGCCAGCACAAATACCGCCAGCCCGACCTTCAAGAGATGTCGAGAATCTGACCCTCACCACCTCCACAGCTGCTGCCTGGTGTGAGGCACCATCATTTCTTGCATGGATTCATGTAAAGCCACCCCGTGGGACTCCTTGCTTCTGCCCTCGCCCTTCCCTCCATCTTCTATCTCCATACAGTAGCCAGCATGATCTTTCAAAAGCATGGATCAAATCACTTCATTCTTCTGTTCAAACTCTCCAGTGGCTCCCTTCTCCCTTGAAGAAAATCTTAACACTTGACCACAGCCTGGAAGGTCCTACATGAGCTACGAGCAGCCCTCCTTACCTTATCTCTTCTTCTTTCCCGTCCTTCATTTCAGCTACACTGGCATCCCTGCTGTTCTTTGAGCAGACAAACACCTCCACACCTCAGGGCCTTTGGACTTGCTATTCCCTCTGCCTGGAGTACATGACTCTGGCCCATTGATCCATCCACAGGGCTCGCCTCTGCTCATGATTAAAGAGGCTTTCCCTGGCCACTCCACATAAAATAGCACCTCCTCCTCCCTCCCTCACCTCTGCCACTTTCTAAGGCTTTTCTCATTTATCTGTCTATTCTATTCTCCCCATAGAATGTCAGCCCCACAAAGGCAGTGACTGTTTCATCCTCTGCCGGGTGATCCAGAACAGTGCCTGGCTCATGGGCTGCCGATGCAGAGCACAAACTCAACCACTACGCCACTGGGCTGGCCCCTATCATGAGCCAAGTATTGTGCTAGGGTCTGAAATTCAAAAAGGAGCTAACAAAATCAGATCATCTCTGGAGAGAGAGGCAGAGATGAAAACATATAATTTAAATACACAATTGCCCTAAAGCAAAAACATTAGTGAGGATGTAGTTAATTGGAGAGTTCTGTGCATCATCAGTGGAAGTGTAAATGGGGACAGGCTTTGTGGAAGGCACGTCCTTTTGCTCCTGAATCTCCAGTCTAGGAACTTGTCCTCAGGAGGCCATCAAAAGCGACAAGACACAGGGATGTTCGCTGAACTTTTCTTCATCATGGCAGAAAATTGGGAACACCCATGTCCAACCCTAGGGGGCTGGTTATGAAAATTATGAAAGATCCACACAACGGATACTAAGGGGCCATTGAATATGATGCTGTGGAAGAACGTTTAGTGGAAGTTGGGAAGATATTTGCTATACATTATTAAAAGTGAAAATTAAAAAAAAAACAGATTGCAGAACAACATGCAAAGCGTGATGTCATTCCTGTATTTACGTGTTTGCATGTGTTTAGATCCAGGGAGGTGTTTCGAAAGGGCCTCCAACAGGTTTCAGATGTGGTGGTTTCAATTGTTTAATCAAGATGGTGAGTGTTTATTGTGCTACTCTTTCAACCTCTCTGAATGTTTGAAAAAAATCTTTCAATAAAAAGTTGAAAGAAAATGTGGTCGTTTTTGGGTTGAGTGATTTGGGGAGATTTTTTTCTTCTTTGTCCTTTATATAGTTCATTTAATTTTCTATAATGGGTGCCGGCGCCGTGGCCGAGTGGTTAAGTTCACGCGCTCCGCTTTGGCAGCCCAGGGTTGCGCCAGTTCGGATCCTGGGCGCGGACATGGCACCACTCATCAGGCCATGCTGAGGCGGCGTCCCACATAGCACAACCAGAGGCACTCACAACTAGAAGATACAATTATATACTGGGTGGCTTTGCGGAAAAGAAGAAAAAAAAAAAGAAGATTGGCAACAGTTGTTACCTCAGGTGCCAATCTTTTAAAAAAAATTTTTTTACATGAGCATCTATCACGTTTTACAAAAATGATGAAGTGGTTCTAAGATAAAATATAGCTCTTCACACACAAAATGTTTAGATAAATTTAAAAGAATAGTTGCCTTGATGGTTTAAAAAAAAAAAGGAACACCAATTCCTGTGAATTGAGAATTGGGTAAATCAATTATGGTAGTCATGCTGTGGTCCTGTTTAAAAAGTACTTTGATAAGTGAAAAAAACGCCATAAAACAGTTTGTACCATATTCATTCATTTTTGGAAAAAAACAATATATTATGCCCACCCATAGAAAAAACTGGAAATATCCAAGCCAAAACATTAGCAGTTTTCTTTGGGAAATGGAATTATAGATGTTTTTCCCCCTTCCTTTTGCTTATATGTATGTCATAAATCAGTTTTGTCCAACAGAACCTTCTGCAATGATGGAAATGTTCTCTGTCTTGGCTGTCCACTATGGTGGCCACTAGCCACATGTGGCTATTGAGCACTTTCTTTCTGTCCTTTGTTGTCCCCGAAGCCCCCCAGTACATCGTTGTATATTTTAGTTGTGGGTCCTACTAGTTGTGGCATGTGGGGTGCCTTCTCAGCATGGCTTGATGAACGGTGCCATCTCTGTGCCCAGGATTCAAACCGGTGAAATCCTGGGCCGCCAAAGCGGAGCGCGCAAACTTAACCACTCGGCCATGGGGCCGGTCCCTATTGAGCACTTGAAATGTGGCTAGTAAGACTGAAGAATTGAATGTTTACTTTTATTTAATTTTAATTCATTTAAATTTAAATGGCCACAGGTAGTAAGTGGCCACTGCATTGGCAGCGTAGTTCTAAATTGTTTACAAAGAACACACATTGGCTTTGCAGAGGGAAAAGAGCTTTTCTGCCTTCTCTCCTTGCTCGTTTATTTGTTCTGCCCTGCCGCTTGCAGAGCCCCTTTGAGATCGCAGGAAGAGGCAGTGAGTGCGAGGGCTTTGCAAACTGTAAAGTGCTGTTCTCAGGAGGTGCTGCTGGGCATGACTCTTCTTCCCCTTGCCTGATCCCTTCTTCCTTCTCCCCGTCTGGCCTCCCAGCTAAGATAGAGCCCTGACAAGAGAGAGCACCTCTGGATGGTCTCTGAAATGGGGGAGAGCGTCCAGGGGTCTGGCCCCGGCAGCTAAGGAGGCACGCACTCCCTCATGCATTCACTCAACGGCCCTTGCAAGCTCTCCCCCTCCTAACCTGGGGCTGCACGAGGCACTGGGTACAGCAGGGCGACGAGTGGGATCTGCCCACATGGAGCTTAAAGTCTCGGCTTGGGCAGTGTGGAGGGGAAAGTCACAGGGCTTGGACACAGAAGGCCTGGGTTCAAGCCCCAGCTCAGCCTCCTCTGGGCACGCCACTTAATCTTCCTAAACCTCTGTTTTCTCTTCTGTAAAAGTGGGAAAATAGTGACACTGCCCCGCCCGTCCCATAGGGTTCATCAGGGCTGGGAAAGAGAAGTGTAAACGCCTGCAGAGACGGCCACGGTCAAAGAACGTGCTCTCCTGGGGAATAGGTGGGTAGTGACGGCCAGTTCTAATGCCCACTGTCGATATTATCATTATTAATAATACTTTATCACAACACATCATAGTTTCTTTAAGCAGAGTTAAAATATCAATCTTAGGAAGACCACAAAAAGATGTCATCATTCATCCATGTGATATTTGTTGATCCCCTTTGATATTCCAGGCCAAGGTGTGGTAGGGGGTCGGTCTGGGAATACAGGTCCAGATTATGGCCCTTCCCTTGGGGATCTGACAAGAGAGCAGAGGGGACACATGAGGAAATAGCCAAACTCCATTCAGCCATTCCACTGGTGTATGCCAGGCCACTGGGGACACATGGAACATTACAGTCTCTGCCCTCAGGAAGCTTTTCAAAGGAAGTAGGGGAGGCAGATATTTATCAAATAGCCACTCAAATATATAATTACAAACTGTGATAAGGACTAAGAGGAGGAAGCACAGAGTGCTATGAAGACATGTTGTGGGGTATCTTGATCTAGAGGTGGTGGAAGGGTCATAGATGATGTCTCTGAGGAGAGCAGGATCTGAAGGAGTTTAATAAGGGGAGATGGGATGGGGAAAGAGGGTCCAAGTGGAAGAAATGGCATGTGCAAAGGCCCTGAGGTGGGAGAGAGAAGAGAGCTCCTGAGGCCAGTGTGGCTGGAACCCAGTGGGCAGAAGGGACGGGTGCATTATGTGGCTGAGGAGGCAGCAGAGCCCACAGGGTCTGGTGGACCCTGCTTGGCAGCCAGTGAAGGGTTGCAGGGGAGGGGCATGATGGTGGCTGGTATAAAGGGAGGTGGTGGTGAGGATGGGGAGCAGGGGAGAAATTTGAGAGCCGTTTGGGAGGTAAATGAGGTAAGACGCGGTGTTGGCCTCACCCTGGTTGGGTGGTGGCATGAGGGGTCCTGGTGTGATAAGCTCTGTGATGGGGAAGGTCTGATTAAGGCTGATTTGGGGCGCCAGGGCAGGCCTCCCAGATGGAGCCATCACCCTGCACTTTGTGGAATGGGTGCAGCACCCCTAGTGGAGAGAAAGGGGAAGACAGCCTCACGGCTGAACCCTGGGGAGCAAAGCTTCAGTGTGCTGGGGGAGCCTAGGGGAGCTGGCAGGGAAAGGAAACCAGCCTTTGTTGAGTGCTGGCCGGTGCCAGGCCCTGTTCCAAGTGCTTCACCATCTCCTCCTTTAATCCCCGCAACAACCCTACAAGGTTGGCGCTATTGTCACTCCCGTGTTACAGCTGAGGAAACTGAGGCTCACAGAGGCGCTGCCGCTGGGGTGTGAACTCCAGCTGGGCTGACTCCGGATCTGCCTGGAGCCCTGGTGTCATACCGCTCTGTGGTGTGGGGTGACGAGAGCCTGGAGATGTTGGAGAGGGGAGAAGGGTGAGGCCAAGGCTGGAGAGATGGGCGGGGATCAAATCCTGAAGAGCTGCGGGTGCCAGGTTAGGGGATCCAGACTTCATTGCAGCAGAATGGGTAGCCCATTCTTAGGGAGAAGGGGATGCGCCCAAATGTGCTTTTTGAGAAGTCACTCTGGGACCAGATGGAGGGAGAAAAACCGGAGGGGGAGAAACTGAGGCAGGGTGTGGTGAGCGGGGGTGTGAGGCTGGAGCAGCAAGGTTCTGGGCAGGGGTGGGCTCCAGACTGACAGTCCCAGGTTCGGTGCAACAGGGTGGTTGGCAGGTGGGATGTGAGGGTAAACAATCCAACTTGGGTGACACGATGATGCTGTTTACTTTGTTCATGCACAGAATACATCTTTACTGAGCACCTACTAAGTGACAGGTCCTGAGTGAGGTGCTGAGAACACAGAGAAAAAAGATGTGGTTGCTGGCCTGAAGAAGCCAAGAAGGGAGGTGGGGAAGGCTGGAAGAGGAGAAGGGAGGCGAAGACAATGATGCGTTCAGTTGGGGACATATTGTCTTAGAGGAACTGGGGGATAGCCACGTGGCAGCGTCCAAAGGGTCTGGGACTCGGGAGAGAGGTCAAATTGGAGATAGAGGATTTTAAAAATCACGTTTTGAGCACAAATTGGTAAACTGAAAATCATTTAATTGTACGCTTAAAATGAATGAATTTTTATGATGTATAAATTATATCTTGATAAGGTTTAAAAATGCAATTAGGAAAAAAAAAAAACCCAGCAAGTCTCAAATTTTCTAGGAAGTCATGAAACAGGGAGGGGGAGAACATTCCAGACGGAGGGCAGAGGGCAGGAGGGGAAGCCTGGGGACGTACCTGGACACAGGTAAAACATGGTGTGGCTGGGCACCCTGGGAGGGAGCAGGAGATGGCACCTCGCTCTCAGGCCAGTGGCTCTAGTCATGTTACTGACCCCTTGCAGGTGCGGCAGCAGCCTTTGCATCCTGGGTCAGATGCATCCTCCCACAGCCCCAGAAGGAGGGATGCCATCCTCATTTTACAGATGGGGAAACTGAGGTTTAGAGAGGTTAAACAAGTTACCCAAAGTCACGTTGTCTTTCTTAAAGGGGTGGAATTAGGAGTCCAGTCCGAATCTGTTGCCTCCAAAGTTTGGACTCTAGATTCAGTTTTGCCACATACAACCAAGGTCCCCACGCAGCAGAGGCCCGCGTGGGCCTGGGGCCTGGGAGGCCACCCTGGGGAGACCCGGGGCGGAGGCACCGGCGCTACGATGGCGCCACCTGCTGGTCAAGAGGTGGAGCTCGGTGGGCCAGGCGAAGGCGCTAGTCCCTGCCTTGGCACAACTCGCTTTTTCTGCCCCTTGCTGAACGTTGTTTCCTCTCCACAGCCCTGAGAAGCGAGGAGGCAGGGCTGTTGTCTGGCCTCAACTGACCAATGAGGAGACTAAGGCCCAGAGGGGACAAGTGACTTCTTCACGATCACTCGGAAGTAGAGGAGGACCCAGGATTCAAATCCATGTCCCTGAGATGCTCTCCACATCCCGCCTGCCCACAGTGTGGACTTAGCCCCCAAGAGTGTCCCCCTGAGGGCATCTCAGTGCATCGAGGCCAGTCCCTTCCCTTTCTGGTTTACAGATGGGGAACAGCTTCCGGGGGTGGCCTGGTCTCCCCAGGTGGGTCTCTGTGTGGGTTTTGGCTTGTAGAGGCTACTTCAGCATCTATGTGGGATTGCGCTGAGTTCTCAGGCTGCGCAGAAGCCCTACCCCTCCCCGCCAGGGAATCTGAGCCAGGCAGCGTTTGTCTTTGGGGAGTGGCTACCCTTTCTCCTTCCCCAACGCTGCAGGTATTCTGAATCTCAGGTTTAGGAAGGCGGGAGGAGAGAAAAAGAAAGGAGCCCCAGGTAGAAGGAGGGACAGTGAGCTGGGAGAGGTGGGGCCCTGCAGAAGGCGGGGGGCCACGGTGAGTGACGATGACAGCGAGGATCCTAAGCTGAGCTCTGGCTGTTGAGGGACAGGCACTGGGTGGGGGCTTTATGGGGATGTCACCCTAACCCTCTCCATGACCCCGGAGGTGCGGAGGATTATTGCCCTCATTTACAGTTGAGGAGTGCTATCGGGCAGTCGGAGTAACGTGCCCAAGGTCACATGCCAGTAACTGTGAGCTGGAATCTGAACCCAGGAAGTGTGACTCCCGGGAGGGAGGAGTTGATGGAAGGCAGAGAGAGGGCCCACCGGCTCTCAGGACGGACATCAGGCTGGGAGGGGGAGGAAAGGGGTCCCACTGCTGGGCGCTCATGTGTGTCATTGTGTTTATGAATGTATATGTGTGGCAGGGAGGGAGAGTACCTGAGAGTCTCTGTTGTCACATCTTGGTGACAGCTGTGGGGCACGAGTTGTCTGACTGAGGCTGAGAAGCTGGGGTTGGTGAGGAGCCTGAAAGCTTCTTGTCCCCACATCTCTGGGTTGACTCTTAGCCATCCTTCCTAATTCAGCTCAAAAGTCACCTCCCCTGGCAAGCCCTCCCACATTGCTAAAATGGGGTCAGATCCCCATGTCACACACTTGCAATTCTTCTCCTGCCAAGTGCTCATCGTATGTGTTAGTAGTTAACTATTTGTATTTACTCAATAAATATTTATTCTGACCTAATTGAGACTGGTAGTAGGCAAGTACCAAAATGCTAGATAAAAATGGATGTGCGGGGGCAGATCGCAGAGGCTCACTGGCCTTGACCATTCCATGTCTCCTGAGCTCCAGGCTGTGGGTTTTACTCAGGGAAGGGAGAGCAATGGTTAATCCTCAGGGGGGTTCATTGGCATTTGAGCAACTGCGTCTACTGCGTCTGCTTACTGTCCATCTTTGCCCTTCCCGCCAGCCTGCGAGGGCCGAAATGGCTGTCTCGACCCCTGCTGTATCCCCAGCCTGAACACAAGCCTCGCACTTGGTCCTGGCGCTTAGTAAACACTTGTTGAATGAATGAATGAATGAATGAATGAAGACTGTGGTTTTGGGTATGAGGTGGGGAGGCCAGGTTCGTGAGTGAGGGGATGAGGGGAAGGGAGCCAAGCAGGGCTGTCGAGGGGTGGTGGCAGGGAGCCACCAGATCGCACGTGGTCACCTCTGTGATGACGCCTCCTGGAGTTGTGCACAGCCTGGGGGGCCACATCTGGGGACCCTGGGACCATGCCTGTGTGGTGGGCTGGCTTCCCTTAAAGGCTACTGGGGGAAGTGGAGCCTGGCAGTAGGTTTTCGGGAACGAGGGAGCCAGGAGGTCTCGTCCTAAGACTCCCACTCCTTGATTTCTCCCAGCAGCAGCTCCTTCGCAGCCTCCACATTTCTCAGATTCCTTGCAGCTGCAGGGTCCTGGTGAGGGGGCGTGCCCATGGCAGGTCTCAGTGACCCTGGTAGGCTGGTTAAGGTCGGCCTCTCGCTCCCACAGCTGCTCTGGCCCAGCCAGGGGTCGGATAAGTCTCATTCTCCAACCCCTTCCCCTGGGAGGTGGGCACAGAGGCCAGCCTCAGGGGACAGGAAGGAGGACAAGGCTGGAGAAGACAGGACCCCCGTTCCTCCCCAACCACCACCCCGGGTGACTGGGACCCTCTTTGCCCACCCCCGTCCCTCATGGGAAGTGGAGGAGGCTAAGCGGCCGCCCAGGGGCAGCCGGGCCAGACAGCTTCTCCAGGCCCCTGGCCAGATCCTGCCACTGGACACCCCCCGCGACGCTGTCACCCTTAGCATCCCTGGGAATAGGGGTAATGGAAATAGAAAACTCCCCCACAGCCCCCCCACTCCCATTCCCAGGCCTGAAGCAGAAGCAGGGCTTAGAGATAGTGACAGTGTGTGGTGGGGGGAGTCGGACGGACGCCACTGTTCACCTGTGAGAGGCAAGAGAGCCTCAGCCTCCTCATCTGGAAAGGAAGTAATAATAGCATCATGTCAGAGTTTGCTATGAGGCTCACGGAAAGCTTCTGGAACATAGGTAGATATTCAATAAACAGTAGATGCTGCCGCTACCAGCGTTACACAGCGAGGACCGGTCCTTTCCTCTTCTGCCCCTCGCTAATGTTAACACCTCACGTTTATTGAGCACTCACTGTGTACCAGGTACCATTCTTAGCACGTTACCTGTATTAACTCGTTTAATCCTTACTACAAGGTTGTGCCTGTTTTATAATAAAGACAGGGAGTCTTGGGCATGGCAGGTCACACAGCTAGGAAGGGATGGAGCTGGGATTTGAACCCAGTTGGTCTGGCTCCACAGTGGTGTCCATAACGACCCTGCCGCACATTCATATAGTCAGGGTGTGAGCAGTTTTCACGTTGCCGTGTCATTTTGAATAATCATCCTTTTTGCCTCGCTGCAGTTTGTGTAGCTCAACATCTTCTGATCACTTATTGGTTCCAGGCCCCGGGCTGGGACAGAAAAGGAGTCAACAGAGAGCTCCCAGGCTGGCTGGAGACAGGCAAACACCCACACTAGCAAGTGATGGGTTCAGTGACAGCCTTTCTACAAGGCACAGAGAAGGGAAGGCTAAACCTTGGGACAGATGACCAGAAGTGCAACTATCGGCTCAAACAGAATGAATATTCATAAGCTGAGCAGGGTCTTGAAGGATGAATAGGGGTTTGCCAGGCGAAGAGGGAGAGAGAACATTTCAGAGAGAGGGAACAGCGTGTGCAAAGGCAAGGAGGCACGAAACACCACAGTAGGTTCACAGAGGATATGGAGAAAAGGGAACCCTCATACACTGTTGGCAGAAATGCAAACTGGTGCAGCCACTATGGTAAACTACTAGTATGGAGAGTTCTCAAAAAATCAAAAATAGAAATACCATACAATCCAGGAATATCCCACTACTAGGTATTTATCCAAAGAACATGAAATCAACGATTCAAAGAGTCTTATGCACCCCTATGTTCATTGCAGCACTATTCACAATAGCCAAGACGTGGAAGCAACCCAAGTGCCCACCAACTGATGTTTGCATAAAGAAGATGTGGTGTATATATATACAATGGAATACTACTCAGCCAGAAAAAAGGGGCAAAATTGTCCCATTCACAGCAATGTGGATGGACCTGGAGGGTATTATGTCAAGCGAAATAAGCCAGATGGAAATAGACAAACACCGTATGATTTCACTCTTACGTGGAAGATGAACAAACACATGGACAAAGAGAACAGATTAGTGGTTACCAGAGGGGTAAGGGGTTGGGGCACGGGCAAAAGGAGTAAAAGGACACATATGTACGGTGACGGACAAAAACTAAACTACTGGTAATGAACAGGATGCTGTCTATACAGAAACTGATATATAATAATGTGCACCTGAAATCACACAATGTTATAAACCGATATGACCTCAACAAAATGATTTTTTTTAAAAAAGAGGCAGAAGTGGTGTGGATGTTTCCAGGAATGAGGGTTTTTCACTCTGGAGCTAATGGCAGCATTATCGGGCAATGTTTTCAAAGCTGGCTGTGTGGACTTGGGCAAGTTCCTTAACTTCTCTGAGCCTCTACTTATTTTTCTGTAAATTGGGATGTAATAAAAACTTCTTCAGAGGACAGTAGTGAGAGTGAAATGAAATGGTATCTGTTAAGTACTTGAAACAGAGTAAGCGCTCAATTAATGCTCGTTATTGTTACAATTATTATGAATATGTACAAAGCATTTATTTACTTTAAAAAAAGCAACAAGCAAACTTCCTTTTTTCGGATGGGCTCCCAGAAGTGGGGGAGGAATTTAGCAGACCAGACACAGCACATGTTGAAATAATGAAGTTGGATTATTTACACAAAATTTACTCCCCCCAAACCTAAAGGCAAAGCTCACAGTTTTATTTGAAATCCCAGGAACATCCAGAACCAGGAAAGGTGGGAAGAAACCCAGTGTCTCCAGTGACCCTGAAGTTTGGATTCAAAGCACTTATTGTAATCTATAGTTAGGTATCTTTCTGCGCAGTTTATCTTTTTAACTTTCTCTTGAAGTCTAACACATGCGAAAGCACACAAATCCTAAGTGTACAGCTCAATACATTGGCACAAAGTGAGCACACCTACACAGCCTGAGCCCAGATCAGGAAAGGAGCATGACCAGCACCCCAGAAGCCCTCTCCTCACGCTCCCAGTCACCACCTCTCCCCAGAGGTATCCCTCTTGGGTAATTCTTTAGTTATCAATGCCGACAGCACCTGTATCCCATAGGCATCATTTTCTTAGGGCTGCCGTAACAAAGTGCCACAAACTTCGTGGCTTAAAACAACAGAAATTTATTCTCTCATAGTTCCGGGGGCTAAAAGGCCAAAATTCTAAAGGCAGAATTGGTTCCTTCTGGAGGCCCTGAGGGAGAATCCATTCTGCGCCTTTCTCTGAGCTTCTGGGGGCGGCTGGCAAAATCCTCCGAGTGCACAGCCCTCCACGCTCTGCTGTCTCCACAGCCCTTTTCCTCTGTGTCTTTCTCTGTGTCTCTGTCCCTTTCTGTGTCTTATAAGGACATTCTCATTGGATTCCGGGCCCGCCCTAATCCAGTATGATCTCGTCTTGATCCTTATCTACATTACATCTGCAAAGACCCAGAAAAGGTTCCATTCGGAGGTTCCAAGTGGACATGAATTCGAGGGGACACTATTCAACCTACTATACCCTGCAAGACTGCAAGCCCCAGGCGGGCAAGTGATGTCACTCATCTTTGGATCCCCAGAACCTAGCGCAGTGCCTGGCATACATGAGCTGCTCATGACACATTGGCCGAATAGATAGATGAGTGGTACCTCTTCACCTCCGGGGCACCAGCACTGCGGGCCTGACACACAGAGGCTGGTCGGTCATTGATTGATGAGCGAATGAGACTTGAACATGGATTGAGGGTGGACGCGGAGGGTCGAAGTGATAACAGGTGCTGTTCACAGAGCACTTTGCGCTCCCTGCTTTCTGGGCACAGTTCCATTTAATCCCATTTTGTAGCTAAGTAGGAGCACCGTATGTCCCGATTTACCTGGGACGGTCCCAGTTTGCACCTATTGTCCCGGCATAGTGCATATTTCATCCTCATTCTCCCCTCTCTCTCCTTTCGTTCTCAGAAGTGTCAGTAATCTATGTGGTCACCCCACAGATAAGGCAACTGAGGGCTTAAAATTTCTGCAGGGAATAAACTCCGCACCTGACCTGCACGCTCCTCACAGGCTCTCTTGCGCTCAACTGCTAGCAGTGGTGGGGCATGACTTAGGGAGCTTTCTTGGTGGAGATCAGCTGGTGTCATCTGGCCATCTCAAGAGAAAGACCACAGGCCACAGGCGGGCAGGCGTCCTCCTGGCACGGGAAGGGCCAGCTCCCTCCCTGCTCTGCCCAGCCATCCATCCACGGGGAGAAGAGGTTCCTCATGAGAGCCTGGAGGATCCCAGTTTGGAGGATACTGACAAGACCTCAGAGATGGAGGATGAAAAGGGGGACCACCTCCCGGTGAGGCAACCCCTCAGGAGAGAGGCTCTTAAAGGAGAACCGCCCCCCCCTAAGGAATATTGCCCCTCTTTCCCTGCTGCCCAAGAAAAAGAGCCCTGGAAAAGACTGGAAAGCTTCTGAACACCAGCACAAGAAGGGGCTCACTCTGTGCTCCGCATCTTCCCTCCAAACCTCCTCCTTCCTCAGACTCCTCATCTTGGTCCGCGAAGCCCCGTCCACACAGCCTGGCTACGTAATTTGCAGGGCCCAGTGCAAAATGAAAGTGCAGGGCCCCTTATTAAAGAATTATTAATCACTTCAGGACTGTGGCAGCAGGGCGTTAAACCAGCACCGGGCCCTCCTGAGTGTGGGACTGACCGTGCAGGTCACACGCACAGGAGGCTGGCCCTGCGACCACCCACCACCCAAGCTGGAAACCTGGCAGTCGTCCTCGGCCTTTCCTCCCCCCTCACCCGGACAACCAGTCCTGCGGATCCAAGTTCATTAGGCGGCTCCCCCTTCTCCAACCCGAAGGCCATCCCCTGGTCCAGGCTGCGCTTCTCACCCCTGGGCAACACCAACCATTCAAACAGCCTCCGGCCTTGCCTGTTCCAGCCCCTCCTCCCCTCTGAGGCCAGAGAGCTCCCTGCAGACCAATCTGACTCTAGCTACTCCCTGCTTACAACCTTCAGTGGTACCCATCTGTACTGAATTGTGACACCGTCCAGCCCCCCATTCCTATGTTGAAGCCCTAACCACCAATGTGACCGTATTAGGAAACAGGGCCTCTAGGAAATAATTAAGGTTAAGTGAGGTCATAAGGGTGGGGCCCTGATCCAATAGGGTTAATGTCCTTGTAAGAAGAGGCACCTGAGAGCTCCTCCCCACCCCAAGCACAGAGGAGAAGCCACATGAGGACCCAGGGAGAAGGTGGCCATCTGCAAACCAGGCAGAGAGTCTCACCAGAAACTGAATCTGCTGGTGCCTTGATCTTGGACTTCTGGCCAAGATCTGTGAGAAAATAAGTTTCTGTTCTTTAAGCCACCGAGTCTGTGGTGTTTCGTTATGGCAGCTCGAGCAGACTGGCACGGCTCCACTGCCTAAGCCCTGCTCGTGGTCTTCGTGGCCCTGCGTGGTCAGGACCCACCTCTCCAGCTCCTGCAGGACCGTCTTCTTTCCTGTCTCTGCGGGCTCCTCAACCTCTCTCTCCTCTGGGTCTTCTGACGTGCTCTTCCTCCTCCTGGAACAGCATTCCCCACCTCTTCATCTGGCCAACTCCCACTCAACTTTCAATCCCCAGCTTAGAAATGAAGCGTCTCTGACCTCCCGCTGCCCCCACAGCCCCTCCATGCTCCCTCTCTTGTTGGTAATACTTGGCACTCATGTCCCTACATATTTGGGGCCTCCCTTGCCTGCTAATTCAGGAGCTCCCTGAGGACAGGGACCTTATTCCCAAGCATCTGCTCATCCCAGGGCCTCTCATTCCTGGTGGCACCTCCAGGAAGCTTGAAGCCAAAGAACAGGGTGAGGAGCACGCCGGAGGGTGAAAGGGCGAGAGTTCTGTTAACTTTTCCCTTACCCCCTTCCCAGGGAGGATTTCAACTGGGGCTTTACTCAATCAACAAACATTCATTGCTCTCCCAGTTAGGGCCGAGCCTGGGCCAGGTGCTAGGATGCTGTGGGGAAGATGCCTGGGGCCACCAGGAGACACAGACACAGACATTGTGTTGTATTGAAGAGGGTCTGCCCAGGGAGCAGTGGGAGAGGACTCAGATCACACAAGCCTGGGTGCGAATCCAGACTTTGTGCCTTATTGGCTGGTGACATTGGGCAACCCAAATGCCCTGCTTTTTTACTCTTGAAAACGTGCCCAACATCCGTCTATTTGGATTAGCGGTTCTCACACTTTTTGGTCTCAGGAACCCTGTACACTCTCCAGCATTATTGAGGATCCTACAGACCTTTTGTTTACGCAGGCCATTTCTTTTCAATATTTGCCATATTGAAAATTAAAATTGAGACGCTTAAAACCCGAGAGCACACAGACACATATTCTACTTTCTATCAGATCAGTGACATAACCATGTGTCACGTCACCTCCAGAAAACCCCACTGCATACTCATGAAAGAATGAGTATGAAAAAGACAAAGACCAGCTTAGTATTGTTTTGAAAGTGGTTTTGACTGTGCAGACCCCCTGAAGGTCCCCAGAACCATTGTTGCAGGTCGTGTTCAGTTGCAGCTCCCCATGTGAACTCGGCAGGTGGTGACTGTAGCTGTCACAAGGGCTGTGTGGAGGCTGCACCACACGCTCTGGGATGCGCAGTGGTCTTCAGTGATAAGGGGAGGCCAGGAAGGGAGCACTCCAATGTGGTTCTGAAGCCTCAGGCGCATGCCTGGAGGAAGAGGAGGGAGGAAGGCTTTCCAGGTGACAGGTACAGAATAAACCAAGGCCCCGAGGTGGGGACAGGAAGCAGTGCGGCTTGACTGACATGCAAGACACGTGTAAGTCTGTGTGTTTGGGGGAAATGCTGGGAGAATGGTGTCAGGCAACGAGGCTGTGGAGGCAAACTGGGAAATCCGTGGAATGAATTTGAACTTCATTCTGTCCCAAGCTTCTCAGGCTTTTCTGGAAAATTCCCTAGTGGCAGAGGAACATAAACACACATTCCAGAGGGTCCTGAGTTGTGTGCAACTTTTTTGACTCCAGAATATATCTCCGTATTTTTAACTTATAGTCTTAACAGCAGCTGCCATTATTTGTTGAGCTCTTTACGTGTGCCAGGTGCTATGCTAATCTACCCAGAGCATCTTATTTAACTCTTATAACAAGGCAACGAACCAGATGCTATTATTGTCTTTGTTTTACAGGCTCAGAGAGGTTAAGTAGCACGTCCTAGGTCCCACAGCTTCTAGGGCAGATTTGGAATTGGAACCCAGGCAACTTGATTCAACACCTTGTCCTTTCAGCCACTCTACAACTGATGAAGTAAAATTAAAATGTTCAATAAAACGGGTGGTCCCGGAAGATGTTTGGTCGATGATTTCATGTACCCTACCTTGTGCTATGCTGTGCCCTCCTTGGGGACTTGAGTGCTGCAGTTTGGGAAGCCCATCATGCAGTCTGAGAGACACTTGGAGTTATTGCTAATTTTTAGAGTGACAGTGACCAGTCACATCTGAGTCGTAGAAGAGGTGCCGCGGCAGGAGCACAGAGGAGGGACTGGAAGTGTGAGCCTAGAGGCTGGGATGCTGCCGTCTAAAGCCCCAGCCTCCAGGGTGGGGTGGGGTCCCAGGGCATCACCCTGGTTCCAGGGCTCTGCTCCATCCCATTGGGCCTGGTACTCATCGTACACATCTTCCTATGGTCACCCATTCCCACCATGTGGACATGAGCCTGGCCATCGTGGGGAACAGCAGCAACCTGGTCCCCAGGGCCAGCACCTCCAGCGATGCATGTCCAGGGCCTCCGTGTAAGAACCTAACACAATGCATCCTCCCAACACCAAGGTGCCACGCTCCCCTGAGGCCACCCCAGGGTCTCTCTTCCCGGGTTTATGTCTCCACCCTGACTTGGGGTCCTGGAGCTGCCTGACGTGAAGGGAAGCCTCTGGCAGATGAAAGCTGTTGTCAGAGAGGAGGAAACTCCCATTCAGGCAGAGAGCACTTGAGCAACAATATCAGTTACCATCCTCAGATGTGTTTTCCATGTGTTGTCCCATTTCAGATATAAAACGCTTTCAGCTCATTTAAGTGTTGCAAAAACTCCAGTGGTAGGTACAATTATTCACTCTATTTTAAAGATGCGGAAACTGAGGCTCAGAAAGGTGAAGTCACTTGCCTGAGGTCACACAGCTCATAAGTGCCACAGCAGGTATTTGAACCCAAAGTCCAGCCTCTTAATCACTATTCTAACAGCCTCGTCTGAGCCTCAGTTTCCTCATATGTAGAAGGGGAAAACAGTGTCTCTAGTGATTATTAAATTACAAGTTTAGGTTCAGTGAGAGGTGGGAAGTGATGGGAAGTTCTCTGGACTCAGATAGACTGAGCCCTAATCCCAGCTGTGCGACCTACTCATTGGGTGACCTTAGTGATATCACTTCCCCTCTCAGAGTGTCGCTCTGTTCACTGTTAGAATGAGGACACGTGCTTGTCCCTACCTGGAAGGATTGCTGGAAGGAGTCAGTGTGGACGTCCACTGGCAATGAAGCAGGGTGTAGACTGTGGGGTTGGGGGGCGCTGTAGGCAGATGGAACAGCCAGAGCAAAGGCATGGAGGGGGTGTGTGTGTGGGGAAAACTGTGGTAAACGCATTTCATGAGATCCAGCTTGACTCAAACCTCACCTGCTGATGGCTCAACTCCCAGAGGACACCCCCATGCCCTCTGCCTCCCCAAGTCTGGTGGAGCTGTCTATCCAGCCTGCCTTATTCTGTCAACAAACATAGTCACGGCTGGGGGTGGGGGTGGCATCGTGGCAAAGGCCTTAGGAGATGAGAGACTTGTATTCCAATCCCTGCCCTACCCCTTACGGGCAGTGTGACCTCGCCTGAGTCACTTCACCTCTGAGCCTCAGTTTCCTCATCTGAAAAATGGTGAGAATATCGACTAACTGGAGGGCACTGTGGAGAGGGTTGAGTGAGCTCGGGTGTCAGGCCCCCTCTGAGGGCTCTCCAACCCTCCCACGTTGCAGGGACTGTGTACAACTGGAGCTCAGACACACATGGCCCCCTGCTCAATACCTTCTTCTACGGCGTCCTTGTCACCCAGATCCACAGTGGCTACTTCCCAGGCACCTTCAGGTGGAAGCGAGTCCTAGACACGAGGCTGCTGGTCTCCTTGCTCAGCGTCCTGGTGCCCACACCCCGTGTGGGGCCCTGGCTGCCTCGTCTCTCTCCCGCACGCCCTGTGGGGCTCACACAGGCAGGTGCCCACCTCGTGGAGCACAGCCCCGTGCTCAACCAGAAGGGCTGGAACCCAGTCCCCAGCTCCCAGCTCCCACTTTATGAGGAAGCAGAGGCAGCCCTTACACAAACCTTTTGGTTTTTAAAACTGGCATTACAGATATGCAGTACAGCAGTACCAGTTGGTAAATTATAAAAATATTTCTCCTCCGGTTGATAAATAGCAGCTGCCCCAAACCCTGTGAGTACCCCCAGCGCCCTGGCAGCCTCAGCTCACCCCGGAGAGCCTCCCACTGTTGTAAATAATTCTCGAAAGCATACTCCTGTGATTATATTGCCTTTTTTTTTTTTTTTGAGGAAGATCAGCCCTGAGCTGAGCTCTGCCTCCAATCCTCCTCTTTTTGCTGAGGAAGACTGGCCCTGAGCTAACATCTGTGCCCATCTTCCTCTACTTTATATGTGAGACGCCTACAGCATGGCGTGCCAAGAGGTGCCATGTCCACACCCGGGATCCGAACCAGGGAACCCCGGGCCGCCAAAGTGGAACGTGTGTACTTAACTGCTGTGCCACCGGGCCGGCCCCTGCCTTTTGATAAATACTTAGAATTGAGTTACTGAGGCAAAAGGATGCACACTGTAAGGCTTTAGACCCATACTTCCAAAATACCCTGCAGAGAGTTTACAGCAATCGAAATTCCTGCCAGCAGAGTATGAGAGTGTCCATTTTCCCACAACTTCCCCAACAATGGTTTTCATAGTTTTTCTATTGCTTGACAGCCTGGGAGGTAAAAAATCGTATGTTTCAATTTGCATTTCTTTGATTGCTAGAAGTGTTGGAAGCTCTTTCTTGTTTTACTGGCTCTTTGCTTGTTTGCGTATTCACAGGGCCTCTTCTTGTTGGTTTGCCAGAAATCTTTGTATCTTAAATGATGCAACTGCAAAGTAACCTCTCCTCTTCCTCTCTGACCCCCTCCAGCCTGCTCCATGGAGTCAGGAGAGGAATCACCTTCACTCAATACAGGAATGATTTTTACGGGAGAAATCTTGAGAAGGTGGAAAACAAGAGATACTGAGAGATTCCAACTGCTTTTTATTTTGGGGGATTTTCCTTTCCCATCTACCCTTCCCTGATTCAAACTGCAGAAAGGTTGCTGTATTCTTTGTAGCCAGAATAGCTGAGTCATGCCTCATGAGAGGGTGTGATCTTTCTGGGCCAAATGGGTCCCACCCAGCAAATCTCCTCACTCTTGAGTTGTGCTGACAGGTAAGACCCAATTTACTGTCATCTCACCAAGCCCTGACTCATGGTGTCTTTGCTGCTCACCGGCTGTATGTCCTTGAGTGGGTCCATTAACCTCTCTGTGCCTCAATTCCCTCATCTCTGAAATGGGGTAAACACTAGCCACCTCTCGAGGGTTGTTGTGAAGCTTAGACACAGTAATGTGTAGAAGGCACTGGACACAGGGCCTGGCACAGTGTAGGGGCTCCAGAAACTTCTGTCAAATTAACGACTGATGGTGGTTTTCCTTTCAGTTTGTTCTTGTGTTGTGTGTGTGTGTGTCTTTGTTTAGCTTTCTCTTTTTTTAATTGACAACTTATTACTCAACTTTTCAGAAAAATAATAAACGAAATTCTGTGCTTTTACTTATGTGGTCTAGGTGCCTTTGGTGACAAGGGACAGAAATTAACTAGAGCTTCACAGAGAAGAAGGAAGTGGGGAGAGTTCATTACAAAGACTCAAGGGTGTTGCACAGACTCCAAGAGCCTGAGTGGGGATTCTCCTTTCTGCTTCTCCCTGGAGGTCTGCTATCTTCCTCTCTGTTTCTCTCTCCCTCCCTCTTGACTGGCTTTCTCTGCCACAGTGGCTGCCAGCTCCCGCTTCTCCCAGTTACGGTCCCAACCACCTGCCGAGACTCGCTAACTGTCCCTAAATCCCAAAACCAGGTTCCTGTTAGAGAGACTGTGATTGGCCCAGACTCAGCCGGTCCAACCAGATGTTGTCCCTTAAGAAATACACAGCAGTCACTGCCGGAGGGCAAATGAATTACTCAAAGCTCCTTTTTATAGGCAGGGAAAGACTCGCTGGCTGAGAAGCTTGAGTTCCCCCCGAGAGGTTGGGGCAGAGGTGACTAGAAACTGAATTCAGAGTTCACAGAATAGACCCCCGGAGGTCGGAGCGTGAAAGAGATCACGTATTACCTAGTCCGACCTCTGCCGCATTCTATACAGAAGGAACGAGGGCAGAGGTGTGTGGTGCCCAAGGTTGCTCAGAGCTGGGACCAGAACTCGGGTCTGCTGGCACCTTGACTCAGTCTCCAGTTTTCAGGGGCCTGGACTTGATTTCTCCAAGAGCAGCGCTGTCTGATAGAACTTTCTACGACGATGGAACTACGTCCATGCCATTCAATGTGGTGGCTACCAGCCACATGTGGCTATTGAACCCTTGAGATGTGGCTATTGTGGCTGAGGAAACTGACTTTTAAATTTTACCTAATATGAATTAACTTAAATAGCCACATGCGGCTTGCGGCTGCCCCGTTGGACAGGACGGCCCCAGAGCTTGCAGCCTCCAGCTCTCTTCGGAGAGAAGACACCAAACCCCACCAGATAAAGAGCCAGAAGATAAGAACAGTTCATGCAAGAAGATACATAGGGAAAACTTATTTTGTCAAAGCATTTGGTAATTGCTGATTATTATGGAAATAGGAAACAAAATTGCTTTAAGCTCTCTCCTTTCTGTTAAATCAGTGAAAAATAACAGATGTAAATTATAGCATTTAATCTCCCAACAACCTTGAGAAATAGATCATTTGCAATGTTCTCAGAAGGCCTGGGCAAGTTAATCATGTGTCCATCCCTTATGATCTGTGTGTTCTTGGACAAATGACTCCTCTTTGCCTCAGTTTCCTTATCTGTTAAACGGGATTAATATTACTACCGCCTGATAGGATGTTTGCAAGGGGCAAATGAAAGAACGCATGTGAAGGGCTCAGCTGGTACCCGGCATGTGGGAGGCGCTCAACATACGTAAGCTGGGTTATTATCTCCATTTTACAGGAGGCTCAGAGAGGGCAACTAACTTGCTCCAAATTGCCCAGCTATTAAGGGTTGGGGCCAGGATTCATACTCAGGTCTCTCTGGCTCCAAAGCCTTCTTCCAAGCTGCCTCCCTGCACGGCTCAGAGTCCCCTAGCACCCTCCTCTTTGTCCTCACTCACCCCTTCCTTACACCCCTGCCTCCGGACCTGGTGACTCCGTGGGGTCTCTAGGCTCTGTGTTGTTCCTCAGACTGGGCTCTTGAGCGCCCCTGGGTACACTGGGCGCTGCCTGGGTTACATGTGGTAGGGCTGCTGAGCGATCTGCTGGATGGGGACAGAGCTCTCCTCCACCCTGGGAGGATGGGCCCTTGAAGGTGGAGAGGGAGAGCAAGGCTGGGCTAGGGGAAAGGAAGAGGAGGGGAGGAAACGGGATCAGGAAAGCCGAGGACGGGAGAGAGGAGAGAAACGCAGTGAGGAGAAGGAAGCCTGAGAGCAAAGCAAAGAATGAAAAAAGAGGGCACACGTGGGAGAGGAGGGCAAGCGCCAGGGGAGAAAACGAAACACATCTGCAGAACTCTTGCTCTGTGCTCCACGCTGTGCTCGCCACTTCCCTGCCTCTTTTCATCCTCACCAGAAAACCATCACAATCCCCTTCTCTCAGGGGGTAAACCGAGGCACAGAGCGGTCAGGTGGCTTGCCCAAGGTCCCCCACAGTGCCACAGTTGCGGTCTGAGCCTGAGTCCCAGTTCTTCCCGTGAAGAGGGGAGGTGGGGAAGAGAATGGGAGAGGAAGATGGGAAGGGGGGGAGGGGAAGTGCAGGAGGAGGGAAGGGAGAGCACCTGACCCTGGACAGGCTCCCCCTGGACAGGCTTGTCCTGTCCGCTGTCTCCTCCAAGAGCGCTGGCCACCCAGCGTGCTGGTTGAGGCTGAGACCACCACTTGGTCATCTTGTTTTTTCTTTCCAAGAGCAGGCTTCTCGGTGGACCTGATGGACACTGCCCCCGGGTGAGGCCTCTCCCTCCCCTCCCCCTCCCCCCTGCCATGTCCACCCCTCCCACCTGGGTGAAGGGCAGGCTCTGATGGGACGTAAAAGGTCCAAAGTAGAAAACCCAAACAACGGACAAAAACTGGGACCCACTGGCTAAATCCGATACTCAGAGGGATCTGGGTTTGGTCCAAATAACCATTTTGTGATCTCTGAAACACCTTAAAGAACCAGGTCTGACAACACCGGAAGTAGTGGCCAGCCCTGTGTGTGGGTCTCCTGACCTTTAACCCTGCCTTTCATCCTGCTCTTGAGGTTGTTTGTCCTCATAGTAGAGAAATAGTTCTCTATGCCCCCGTTTCCATCAAATGTAAGACAACAAAAGCCTAAGTGGGATGGATGTTTCAAGGAAAATGGTAGCATCTTTGTGAAAGGAGGCTCATTTCTACGCATTTATTTTAAACAAAGTGTCTGTGTTGCCAGAAGACAACTGATGAGTTTCAGCTGCCTGGCCCCTGGAGGGACTGAGTTTGCAATCTCTGTCCTGGATGGTTCTAGCAAGTGTTTCTCAAAGACGGGGCATTTTGTTGGGCAGTGCTCTCTCTGTTGGGTGGGAACATCTGTGCGCTGAATGATATTCAGCATGCCTGCCTCCCCCCTGCAACAGTAAATGTCAGTAGCGCCCCCCAAACCACGTAGGGTGTCCTGGGTGTAGGTTTTGACCCAGAAGCTCGTTGGGGGCTGGACCAGCATCTGGCTAGCCATAGCACCCAGCCCCGGGCCTGGCACAGGCTTAGTATTCAGCAAGCCCTTGTTCTGTTCTGGTCCGTCTTTCACTGAGGACCTACTATGCGCCAGCACCATCTAGGCACTTCATATCTGTGATCTCATCTAATTGTTACAACATCCACTGAAGTCAGTATCAAGAAGCCTATTTTAGAGGTAAAAATGCTAAGGCTCTGAGAGGCTAAGTGCCCAGGGTCTCACTGCTGTGGAAGATCAAGGCCATTATTTGAACCCAGGCCTCCTGACTCTAAGACTTTTCACACCACAGCTGTGGGTCAGGGTGATCAGCGAAGAGTTGTAATAACAGCCCCCCAGCTGTCCCCCACTCCCAACTGCCCTGGTTGTTGTAAGAACATTTTAATCTGTGGTTTGTGGTTAGAGCTCCCCCATGTGTTTCTACTTTGTCATAAGCTTTTTAAAGGACCAATTATCAGCTTCATCAAGATTTATAATGAGGGGTCGTTGTATCTCCTTGAATAACCGCATCGCAGAGAGGTAGGTGGAAACCCAGGCTCAGAGGGGCCAAGGGACCACGAAAGAGAACAGTATGGCCGGGACTTGCGATCAATTAAGTCGGCCTGTCTCGGAAGCCTGTTTTTTCTGCCACGTTTCCCCGCATCAGATTGGTCTCCAGGCACGGAGCGTGGTCCTCAGGAACTGATGCGTGGGTGGTTCCAGAACCTCTGGAGAACACCAGCTTAGTACTGGCCTCAGACTCCTGTCCAGGAGCTCTGAGCCTCAGTCCTGTGGGCAGCCCTTCCCTGAAGGAAGACAGACCCCTCCAGCTCATCATCCCCCCAGGTCCCACACTAAATATTCACTCAGAAACCCGGTGCTGGAGGCTCGGACCACAGAGATGAACAGGGCTGGGGCTGGAGTCACGTCCCTTCCTTCCTTCCTGTCTTCAGACATTAATTCATTGGGAGTCAGAGCTGCGTTCTGGCTAAGATTCTGGGGTCAGACATCTTGAGTTCCCAGCCTAATTCTGCTGCTCTCTCACCAGTGTGGTCCTGTTCCTGAGCCTCAGTTTCCTCATTTTTCAGATCGAGCTAGGAGTAGCATAAAGGTGATGGTGCATACCGGGGCCAGGGCCTGGAAGGTGGTAAGCAGTCATTCTGCATTGTCAGCAAACTCAAGCTTCGCCACGGATCAGGCTCTGTGCTGGCTGCTGGAGAGAGGGTGAATCCACGTGGTTGGTGATGCCCAGGACCACCTAGGAGGCAGGTGTGTAAAAAGCTAGAGCCCCCACCCTTTCCTACCCACACCCTCAACGCCCAAGGACAGCGAACACAGGGACTTCCTCCTGACCCCAGGTCCCTCCTTTCACCTCCCACCCCGAGGCCTGCCTTTGACCCCAGGGCACCTTGTAGTGCCCAGCCTGGCACTAAGGGTGGTGAGAAGGATATCATCATCTCAAAGGCCAGAGGCCTTTTGGTGGGCAATGTGCTCCTCTTCCTCGTCACTTGAAGCATGAGAGCCTATCCGGTGCAAACTGGGCTGCTGGGCTTTTCCCACAGAGTCCGAGAGCCAGCGGGAGCCAGTGGGGACGTCTGGATGCAAGGGGTGGGCCTGGGATGT
Organism: Equus quagga; assembly: GCF_021613505.1. Taxonomy (NCBI): domain Eukaryota; kingdom Metazoa; phylum Chordata; class Mammalia; order Perissodactyla; family Equidae; genus Equus; species Equus quagga. Next base: position 31,282,631 of record NC_060271.1, on the reverse strand, counting down.
GGGTTCTAAAAGGGGGGTGGGGTGGGCATCCTAGGTTCGAGGAGGTGCGAGGGGAGGAGCTCTGGAGGTAGGCACGTCCTCCTTGGAGCGGGAGGCAGGGGGGAAAGACCAGAGTATCCTCCCCAGGTGGGTTGGGGAGGCCAACCCTTCACCTGCCTTGCTGGCCATCTGTTTTCCTCTCCTGACTCACCCTCTGCTGGCTGAGCTGGCCTAGTCCCAAGGAAGATGAGCTGGGGGCAGGGGGTGGTCAATTCATGCCCTGAGCTCTGCTATCCTCTCTCCGAGCAGCCCCCAGCATGGGCAAAGAGAAGACCCACATCAACATTGTGGTGATCGGCCACGTGGACTCGGGCAAGTCCACCGTGACTGGGCATCTCATCTACAAATGTGGGGGCATCGACAAGAGGACCATCGAGAGGTTCGAGAAGGAGGCCTCCGAGGTGAGGCTGCTGTGCTCGAGCCTTCCCCCATTTCCAGCCTTGCTTTCCCTGGGAGAGATGCCTCATGGTGGGGGAGGGGACAGCCCCACCCGCTGAACACCTGCTGGGCTGGTGGATGATTTCCCGTTCCATCATGTCATGCAGGTGGTGCAGCTGCCCTTTTCCAGGTGAGGCAAATGAGGCTCAGGGGGTTAAATAGCTTGCCTGAGGGTGGAGCCAAGGTTTAAATTCTAGTGTGCGACAGGTGCCACACTGGATCTCAGGAAGTAAAACTGCCAACATCCCTATTTAAAAGGAGGAAAAGGATTTATTTGCCATGCTTCTACCATGGACCTTGGGGTAGCCCTTTGGGATAAAATGGTGACCATAACAAGCCTTGGCCTCCCCCGACCAGGAACTCCTGGTCACAAACCCTCATGTCACACAACAAGCTCAGTAACGGGTGGGTGCTGTGGGATCCTAGGGGAGGGATAATGAACACGGCCTGGGAGGCCCGGAAGACTTCCCAGAGGAAGGCACCTCTGCGTCTTGAGGAAACGGGGAGGGTGTCTGTGAGCCACGGGGAGACTAGAACAGGAGGTGCAGAGCACCTGAGCTGGAGAGTGGCTGTTTGATGAGACAAGGACATAGGCCTTGAAAGCTCTGCTGAAGGAACCTGGCCACTGTCCCCACGGCCACTAACGGGCCGCAAGCATGGGAGTGAAGGGATCAGATGAGTCTTGTAGGAAGTGCCTGTGGGCTGCAGCACAGGGAGGATGAATGCAAGGGCCCAATGCTGGGGGCTGGGAAGCCAGTTTGGAGGTTGTTGCAGCTACTGGGTGAGCAAGGATGGCGGCCGGGGCTCAGGCAGCAGCAGTGGGCACAGAGAGTAATGGATGGAATCAAGAGACATGGAGGTAGGGAATCCACAGAACTTAGGGGGTAAGAGAGAAAGAGGAGTTGAGGGTGACCCTCAAGTTTCTGGCTGGGGAAATTGGATGGCCTGTGAATACCAGAGGCAGAGCTGATCGGAGGTCGCAAGAAGTCAACTTTAGATGTGTGACATTTGAGGCGTCTAGTGGGCAGTTGAATATTGAAGTCTGGAGCTCAGGATGGAAGTCCAGGTTGGAGACTAGGCCATGGAATGAGCAGGGACATGCCGTGGGAAAGGGAGAGGGACAGAGCCCTGGGATGGGTGGAGAAAGAGGAGCCCATGCAGGAGAATGAGAAGTGAGAGCCAGGGAGAGGGGTGGAAAACATCGGAGAGAGTTGAAAAAGCCTCTCAACGAGATAGGAGCGGTCTGTGGAATGAGCCGAAGTCTAAATAGGGAAGACTGGAAAGCGACCTCAACAGGTCATAAACTAGTGCCATGGGCTACATAGATCCCATTTTTCTAATCTTGACTTTCCAAGGTGTAGTCAGAATTGTTGTGGGGGCACCTACGTGGCCGGGGCTGTTGAGGAAAGCTTTAGAACCCCGAGAAAAGATGGATTGGTCCATACCCAATATGGTAGAAGCATAACCAAGAAGGTTATGGAAAAACAAATGATCTGAGGTAGAGGTTCTCATACTTTATGGTCTGGGGAGCTCTTTATGCTTTTAAAGGGACCTCAAAGAATTATGTAAATTAGATCTATCTATAGTTACTATATTCAAAATTAAAACTGAGTTTTAAAAATATTCATTTAAAAATAATGGAAATAAACCCCTTACATATTAACATAAGTATCACTTTTTTGTGTTCGAAAAGTAACTATTTTCCAAAACAAATCTTAGAAGAGTGGCATTGTCTTATATTTTTGCAGGTATCTTTAATGTCTGGTTTAATAGCAGACAGCTGGATTCTCATACCTGCTTCTACATTCAATCTGTTGTAATTTCACATTGTGTGGCCTCTAGAAAACACGTCTAGGGGACCCTGGACCATTCTTTGAGAACTGCTTATCTGATGTATATTCTAAACTATGAGGGACTTCATAAAAGCTCCTATAGCACCAAAAGCCAGGATATTTGGTTTATGTTCTCTCTCTCTCTCAATATGACCTAATTTGTTTTCTTGAAGCCAGCTGGTCTCTGGTCTTTCCAGTTCTCTGCTCTGCCTGTAGGGTCTAGCACAGCGCCGTAATTAGAGCTGAAATGAACAGATGCCCAGGATCTCTCAGCTGGCAAGTGGTATCATGGACCCTAGACCAATGCAGTAAACTGTATATGCTACAGACTTTATAGCAGCCTCATTTTTACCAGTGCTGAAAGAAGCTGAACTTACCCAAGGTCCCTGTAATTATCCGTCAAAGCTACCATTTCACATGGAGTCGTGGGTAAAAGCTTGAACTTTAGAGTCCGATGCCTTGGGTTCAGATCCTGGCACTGCTGCTTATTAGCTGTGTGCTCTTGGGCTAATCAGTGAATGTCTCTGTTACTTCCTCTGTAAAATGGAGATAATAAAACTTCACTGAGTGGTTGTGAGAATTAAGTGAGATAATCCGTGTTAAGTGCTTAAAACAGCACCACGTCCATTGTCGACATTACTTACGTGTTTGCTATTACTAACTTGAGGGCTTGCTGACTGTGCCAGGCCCCTGGGCCAGGGGAGGCACTTGATCATACGGCTCTGGGTCACTCTGACTCTAGAACCTACTCTAAAATAAAAAAGTATGCAAGTAATACATTCTATTATTTAAAAATTCAAAGGCATCTCCATCACCACCCTGTTACTGTCCCCTCTGACTCTCAGCTTATTTGGGAACTTTCTTCTTGGTCGATGGGTGGCTTTGGAGGTGGGGTGACCCTGGGGTTGTCCCTCCCACTTCTGGCCGAGATGGGCAAGGGCTCCTTCAAGTATGCCTGGTGCTGGACAAGCTGAAGGCAGAGTGGGAGCGTGGCATCACCATTGACATCTCCCTGTGGAAGTTCAAGACCAAGAAATACTACATCATTGTCATCGATGCCCCGGGTCACCATGACTTCATCAAGAACACGATCACAGGCACCTCGCAGGTACCACCAGGGTTGCCTCAGCCCTGCTCTGGGGGTGGGCAGTGGGTGTCCCAGGCCAGGTCTGAGCTGGGCCTTCCTCTCTCTGTCCGTTGGGCCAGGCAGACTGCGCTGTGCTGATTGTGGCAAATGATGTAGGCAAGTTTGAGACTGGTGTCCCCAAGGATGGGCAGACGTGTGAGCAGGTACCGCTGGCCTATGCGCTGGGCGTGAAGCAGCTTGTTGTGGCAGTCAACAAGGTGGACATCACGGAGCCTCCTTACAGCAAGGTGCGCTTTGAGGAGATGAGCAAGGAGGGAAAGGTCTATATCAGGAAGATCAGTTACAACTCTGCCTTCGCGCCCATCTCGGGCTGGCACGGGGACAACATGATAGATCCTAGCGCCAAGGTGAGGGCTGCTGGGGCAGGGCCAATTACGTGAGACTTTCCAACTCAAATCTCTGAGCTTCTCCTAGAATATAATACCCAGGATTTAGAGTGTGCTCATAGGCCAGTCACTGTGAATGATCTCCATCCCCGTGGGATATGTGATTTGATCCCCATTTTACAGATGAACAAACAAAGGTAACTCAAGACTACACAACCAATAAGCATAGACCTGCGCTGTCCCATGTGGTAGCCACTGGTTACATGTGGCTATCTAAATTACTAAATCAAGTAAGCTCAGTTCCTTAGTTGTATTAGCTACATTTCAAGTGCCCAACAACCATATGGGCTACCATACTGGACAGTGCACTTATAGAATATTTCAATCATTGCAGAAAGTTCTGTGGGGAAGTGCTGACAGAGTCTAGAATTCCAGCCCGTGCTCACAGCATCTAAGCCATCCTCTCTCTCTTTCAAGACGGGTTAGGCAGTGTGGGGGCAATCTGAATGTATCTATGATATGGTCACTGTGCTCGTGGATTCCAGAATCTAGAAGGGTTTAGAATTCGTAGATGAGTGTCTCCCTCCCAAGGAAGTCCAGCTCTAGCATCAGACCTGGGTTCAAGCCCCAGCTCCATTCCATGACCCCAGTAAAGAGGTGAGTGAGGTATTAACACTCTGGGCCTTAGGACTTACTTCATGGGCTTGTGAGAGTTACCTGAGAGAGACTCCACAAGAGCATCTGTTCACGCATACAGTTGGTGCTCAAGTGCTAACTGCTATCACTTGGTACATTGCTAAAGCTTACCTTTTCTATAACTGACTTGAGGATTCTTAACCTTTTCCTCCACGTGTACATAGCTATGTTTTTCTGATTATAAAAGTAGTGTCTAACATTTTTACAATGAGCATTTCATGTAGATATAAAGCATAAACTGCAATCTCATGGCTTATAGATAACCTAGTTTTCTAGTTCTTTCTAGATTATCCACAGCTGGACTCAAACTATACATAATGTTCTATAACACTTTTCACTTTTAAAATTTCTCTTGCCATTCATACATGTTGAATACTTAATGGGTGTTTTGTATTGCCTTTCAGACGTACAGTAGTTTGTTTAGCCATGTCCATTATTAAATTAAAATGGTAATTAATGATTGGAGAAACTACTATGTGCCAGACATCAGACGAAGCACTTTACATATACACAACCCCATAAAGAAGGCATTTTATTCCCAAGTCAAGTAAGAAAACTGGGAGAGTGTAGTTAATAGCCCAAGACCACCAGGTTCTAAGAAGGTTGTTTCTAGTTTTATTAAAAACTGCCATAAGCATCTTGGTAAATAAGTCTTTGCATGTGTCCTCAATCACTTAATTAAAGTAACTTCCTAGTGAAACAAAGGGTAGGCATTATTTTGGAGTCTTCTGACATAGATTGCCCAATTGTCCTTGAGAAAGATTAGAACTGCTGTTGGCAGTGTGTTCGTTTGGATGCTATTTGAATATTTGTGCACTGGGCACTGTCCTTGGTGCTGAGGGTACAGCAGTGAATGAGACACAACTCTGCTCGTGGCATTTACAGTCTTGTTGGGAGTAGAGATAATATAGTGGATGATAAGTGCTGAGAAAAATTTAAAAGGTGAGGGGACATGATATGAGAGAATTACTTTATATTGGGTGGTCAAGAGGGGCTCTTCTTAAATGGCATTAGAGTAGAAATCTGAAGATTTTGACGCCTGTTTCCCTATACCCTGAGTATTATGACACATCTCAGCTAGTGAGACAAAGGGGGTTCATTCTCCTATCCTTTTGAGCATTTATTAGGCAGCTGCTATGTTCTAGATGGTAAAAGAACACAGCGTGCAGCCAGTGGACTAGATAGTAAACTTGGGGTTTAGACTCAGCTCTCAAATGTCATCGGAGACCTTGGTTTCTCCATCTTCAAGTTGGGGATGATGCCAACCTCATAGGCTTGTTGTGTGGGTCTTTGAATTACCAAGCTCATCAGACTGATGGAAGAGCTCATCCTCAATGATGAGCCTTGTGTCTGGGCAGTCAGCCTCATTATCAACTTATGGTTTGGCTATTTGCCAGTCATTGGGCCTTGGGCAACCTACTTCTTCTGACCCTCAATTACCCCTCTAAAAAGAAAGAATACTTTCTTTTTCTTACAAGTTTGAATTATTTATATAAAATTGCTTATTAAATTTTTTCAAAGCCTCCTACCTTCCCCTTCTCCCTCACCCTCTGTGAGAGTTGAGTATTAATAGAACTGGTAGCTTTTTTCCTTGGGCCACCAATTTTTGAGTCCATGAGGTGTTCTGTGTGGCTTCTGTACTGCCTAGCTCTGCTTCTCTTCCATGGAAGAAGGCTTCCTTGACTTTTGGTGGGAGCCCACCCACCAAAGCCTTCCCTGATCTCCCTTCCCAGCTCTTTCTCCCATGGCAGTTGCTGCCTCCTCCCCCTACTGAGAGTCTTACCAGGGACTGAGAATGACTGTTCACTGAGAGCTTGATGTGCGTGACCCCGGGGCCAGGGCATCTCTCCCAGGTCCTGCCTCTAATCTATAGTGCTGAGGAAGGGGTGGTGTTTCCTTTGACATTCGTGGGAGACTGAAGTTTCAAAGCCTGGAGATTTGCTCAAGAACTTATGGCTGGAAAGGAGGAACTTCATCAGGATTCTGATAGTCTACTTGACCTAAGGCCAAGCTTTAAAAAAGTGCTGACCAGCTCTGTGGCTTGGTCTGCCTGCCCACTTGACCCTTAACATCAACCATTTGGTTCTTTCTGTACCTTGTCTGTCCTGGATTTCCAGTTAACTGATATGTCTTCGAGGGCAAAGACGGTTTCTCTGATGCACTCTGGCCAGGGTTTTTAGAGTTGAAAATATAATGTCTGCTTAAAAGGCATGTATACAATGCACTGTCATTCTGAATGTCATCCTCCTAGGTCTTATACTCAATAATGACGCCTTTGCTTATAAGTGTGCTTCCTTGGTCTTTTGACCTTACAGCACTTTTTTTTTTTTTTTAGGAAGATTAGCCCTGAGCTAACATCTGCTGCCAATCCACCTCTTTTTTTCTGAGGAAGACTGGCCCTGAGCTAACATCTGTGCCCATCTTCCTCTACTTTATATGTGGGATGCCTACCACAGCATGGCTTGCCAAGCTGTGCCATGTCCGCACCCGGGATCCGAACTGGCGAACCCCGAGCCCCAGAAGCAGAACATGTGCATTTAACCGCTGCGCCACTGGGCTGGCCCCTGCAGCACATTCTTTAGAATACTTCTGTTGGGGAACATCTTAGTCTTCAGAAGTATGAGTGTTAGAGTATTTGAGTCTTGTTTTCATTCTTACTCCCCCAGTACTTACTTAACTTTGCTGTATGTTAACAAGTCCTTTCTCTTCTCTGGACCTCAATTTCCCCATCTGTGTAATGCAGATGGAATGAGATCTAAGGGCTATTCAGATTCTAGGAATCTAAGCTTCCTGAAATATATTGGCTCAACTCCGGGGCCATGCCTGTGAGAGTTAGAGTAATCACCACCATTTAGTGGGCACACGGTACGTGTCAAGCACTGTGCTTGGTGAGCTGCCTGTGGTCTTCCGTGTCTTCACACTGGTCTGCAAAGTAGGCAGTGATATTGCCATGTCACAGATGAGGAAGCTGAGGCTCACAACGCCTAAAGAAATTGCTTGAGGTCCCATGTTAAGTGAGGGCAGATGCTCTCAGGGCTGTGTGAGCTGTACCCTTGGTGATTTTTCCAGATGCCCTGATTCAAAGGCTGGAAGATCACCAGGAAGGAAGGGACTATGGTAGGCATGACGCTGCTAGAAGCACTGGATTCCACCGTGCCCCCTACCCACCCTATGGACAAGCCCCCGCGGCCGCCCCTGCAGGATGTGTACAAAATCGGGGGTGAGAACAGGCCATGTCGGGGTACAGGGGATAGGGACTCATTGGGGTCTGGCTGCTGATGGCCTACTTGCTCTGTCCCTCCAGGTATTGGTACCGTGCCTGTGGGCCGGGTGGAAACTGGCTTCCTCAAGTCGGGTATGCTGGTGAACATTGCCCCCTACAACATCACCATGGAGGTCAAGTCTGGGGAGATATACCACAAGGCCCTGGCCGAGGCCTTGCCTGGTGACAATGTAGGTTTCAACGTGAAGCACGTGTCTGTGAAGGACATCAGGCAGGGCAACATGGCAGGGGACTGCAAGAATGATCCGCCCTTAGAGGCGGGGAGCTTCATCTTGCAGGTGGGAAGGCCCACTTAGGGGTGTCCTCCTGAGGTAGCCATACTACCTCATGCACAGGATGGGTCACTGGTCATTCAGGAAATGGTCACTGAGCATGTACTCTGAGCAGGGCACTTGACAGCAGTGCAGGTAGAGACAGTCTGGGTTAGAATCCTGACTCTGCAGCTAATTTGCTGCTTGCCCTTGAACAAGACAATGCATTTTGCTGAACTTGCTGATTTTCAGAACGTGGTCTTGAGGCCTTAGAGTAGTTCTCAAACTAGGTGGATTAGAATCACCCGGGAAGTGTTTCAAAAATGCAGATTCCTAGGCCTCTCCCCAGTTGTTCTGATTCAGTAGGTCTGTAGAGAGCCTGGGAATCTGTATGTTTGAACCTCTCAGGTGTTTCCTTGGCCCAGAGTTAAAATATGAAGCCCTTTCTTAATGGAGCGTCTGACACATTCCTACCTGCATGTGGAGGCTGGTGTGACCTGGCAGTGATATTGGGAGCATCAAATGAGATGATGTATAAAACAGCTGACCAGGGGCTACTTAACAAGTTGGTAGCTGCATATATCATTTTTCTAAATGGCGGGAGAAGTAGAACATATGATAACATCTATGTGTGTAGGTTTTAGTATCATTTATGCTCAGCTCTGCCACTTCCTAGCTATGAAATTTTGGGTAAGTTACTGAGGCTCCCTGCTGTGAAAATTAAATTGCAATGCATGAGATTTGCTTTGTGTGGAACTTGGTATACCCTATAAATGTGCAAACGTTCACTCTAATTCAAAGTGTGTCCAGGGGCTGGCCCCGTGGCCGAGTGGTTAAGTTCGCGCACTCCGCTGCAGGCGGCCCAGTGTTTCGTTGGTTTGAATCCTGGGCGCGGACATGGCACTGCTTATCAAACCACGCTGAGGCAGCGTCCCACATGCCACAACTGGAAGAACCCACAACGAAGAATATACAACTATGTACCGGGGGGCTTTGGGGAGAAAAAGGAAAAAAATAAAATCTTTAAAAAAATAAAAAAATAAAGTGTGTCCAAGGCGCCTGACCCCTTAGCTGGTTAGGGCCACCTCCTTTGAAGGATGCTTGGCTAATGCCCTCCCTGTGTTCCAGGTGATCGTTTTCAACCACCCCAGCAGCAATGCAGCTGGCTACTGGCCAGTTCTGGACTGCCACACTGCCCACATTGCCTGCAAGTTTGCAGAGCTGAGAGAGGTCGACCAGCCCTCGGGCAAGAAGCTGGAAGACACTCCCAAAGCCCTGAAGTCTGGGGACTCAGCCATCATCCAGATGATCCCAGGCAAGCCCATGTGCATAGAAAGCTTCTCAGAGTTCCCGCCCCTCAGTGAGCCCAAGAGTATCTGGCCACCGGGGCCGCCCCTTTCTACTCCTGGCTCCAGAGAGCTGGTTGGCCAATGTGTGTCACCCAAGCCAGGTAGCAGAACTTGGTCTAAAGAATCTGAGTGCCAAGTTAGAATGGCCCAGAAAGGGAAAGCCTAGTGTCACAGAGCAAGGCAGGGGCCACTTTAGAGGCTTGCTACTCAAAGTGTGGTCTGTAGACCAGGCATCCCCTGGGAGTTGGTTAGGAATGCAGAATCTCAGGCTCCCTCCAGACCTGCTGAACTCAAATCTGCATTTTAACAAGATCCCCAGGTAACTGGCATGCCCGTCAGTTTGAGAAGCACTGATCTGAAGGAGGCGAATAGAGTAGAGGTCAGTAGGGACTTTCTTTGTTCTTCCTACACGCTACTGTGGTGGTTTTCAAACCTGGTGAATTGTCAGAACCTTGATGGAGCCTATTAAACCCAGAGGCTCAGACCCTGGCAGACTTACCTGGTCAAGGCTGCAGCCTAGAAGGCTGTTTCTTAGATTCCCCAGGTATGGTATGCATGGCTTGGCTTGAACCATTAATCTAGAATGTTCTGAACTCAAATATATAGGGAATAGGCACTTACGTGAAGTGCTGGGTTCTGGGCTAGATATTTACAAATAAACAAGTCCCTGCCCTCAGGGTCTCCCAGTTAAGGGGGAAGGAGATAAATTTCAAAAGCCTAATTTCAGGGGTAGGCCAAAGAGGCTGCGACATGAATCTTGCAAGGCTGGGTTAGTTCCCCCTACCTCTGCCAAAACTACCATGAGGCTTGAAGCCAGGTGCCAAAGCCCTTCCCTCCACAATTTGAAGTCAAGGGAGCACTCAAGAACCCCCAGAAGCAACTGCCAGGTTCACGGTTGAAGGTAAATGAGATCCATCCCATGGGTTGTAACGGGCACAGAGAATGTGATAGTCGCCTGGAGGCTGGGAGGATTAGGACGGCAGGGTGGTGGGTGCACTGGAAGCAAAGCTTTCTCTGACTTTTATTTATGGAAGCAGGACAGTCAGATGGCTAAGAATATAAGCACTAAAGCGTGAGACTTCTGGGTTTTCAACCATTAAAGCCAGGTGCCGTCAATTTCTCTGCCTCAGTCGTCTTATCTGTAAAAGACATGATAATAATGAGAGGTACTGGGAGTCATTGGGAGAATTAATCAGCCTGCAAGTACAACTCAAACTATCACTTACATGGCTCACTTGACCTCCTGTGCAAGTGCCCCAGAGCTTGTGCCCTGACCGAGTTCCCCACTTGTTTCTCCGCGCCATTTGTCCTAGGTCACTTCGCTGTGCGTGACATGAGGCAGACAGTGACCGTCGGGGTCATCAAAGCTGTGAAGAAAAAAGCAGCGCCTGGTGGCAGAGTCACGAAGTCTGCCATGAAAGCGGCCAAGAAGTGAGGGGGGACAGCTGCTTTGGGCCCTGCAAGCCTCGGGCAGCCCCAGGGGAGCCACACCTGGGAGAGAGCCATCAAGGAGAAGCCTTGCACTTGATCTTCTCTTGCCTGGACTGCCCTAAACCTGCCCCTGCTCACGCGGGGTCTCTCTTTGCGGATGAGTTTGAGGCCTGGGAATAAAGCACAGCACGTCTTTTTCCCTCTGCCTCTACTGACCTTGATGTCTGGAGCCAGGAGGGAGCAGCTGGGGCGCTGGCTCTCATTCTGCCCCTCCACCCACCTTCTGGGGGCCTGACGGGTGCAAGAAGCAGAGAGCCGGGCTCACGGGGAGGAAAAGGTGTGAAGGGGGAAGGGGGGGGGCAGCTTTGGCCCTGGTCTGGTTCATCAGCTGCTAGAACAGGATTGGCCCCGGATGTTGGACCGCCTCACCTAAATAGTGTCTGTGAAAGTCGCTAAACTTTTGTGAGCCTTGCCTGCTCATCTGTAAAATGGGAAAACAATAGTAGGTGCCTCCATAGGGATGTTGAAGGTTAACTGAGCCAGTACCTGCTGGGCACAATAAATGAGCTTTAATTAGCCACTCATTAACACAGCGTGGGCGCCGGAACCAAGTGACAGCTATTAGGAGGAAGTTCTGTTGGAGAAAAGTTGGAGGAGGGAAGGGACTGAGACCCAGCTTTGGAGGGTGAGCCCCGTGGTATATCTTCATAGATCCATGTTTCCCTCAGGGGACCTTCTTAACTTCACTATGACAATTTCAGAGCTAAAGAGACGTTGCAAGAAGTCCCATGTATCTTTCACTCAGATTCTCTAAATCTTAAATTTACCACATTTGCTTTATCCTTTTACCTCTAAATATACATTTTTGTGTGTGTGCGAGGAAGATTGGCCCTGAGCTAACATCTGTTGCCAATCTTCTTTTTTCCTTCCCAAAGCCCCAGTACATAGTTGTATATCCTAGTTGTAGGTCATCCTAGTTCTTCTCTGTGGGATGCCACCACAGCATGGCTTGATGAGTGGTGTGTAGGTCCCTGCCCAGGATCCGAACTGGTGAACCCTAGGCCACTGAAGCAGAGAACATGAACTTAACCACTCCGCCACGGGGCCAACTCCATAAATGGACATTTTTTTTCCTGAACCATTTGAAAGCAGACATGATGCCCCTTTACCCCAAATACTGAATGTGTATCTTTTAAACCCAAGGGCATTCCTATATAACCAAGGTCAAGTAATCGGAATGAGGCCATTAAACTAACATGGGTATATTTCTCAAATCTAAAGACTTTATTCCAATTTTTTCCAGTTGCTCCAATAACATAGCAAAGGAAAATCCAGGATCGTGTGTCGCATTCAATTGCCTTATCTCCTTAGTGCAAGTTTTGAAGCAGCCCCTCCACTCGCTGGGCCGTTCCCAGAGGTCTGGCTAAGGTCTCAGCTCCAGGCTAGCCAGGGGGAGCTTGATGGAGGAGGCTCAGAGGAGGGGCTTTTTGTCTTCTCCCTCCTCCATCAGCCCAGCTTCCCAGAAGTGCCCTTTTGTCCCTACAGATGAAACAAGGGGACCTTGGGGCTTCTACCTCCCCTGTAATGAAGAGAGAAAGGGATTATGGCAGCAAAAGAAAGGAGCTTGGCCCCTTTTCCACCAAAGCCCTGAATGTTCTCCTTTTCCCATTTGCTCCTGATAAAGGAACTGGCTGACTCGAGGCCAGCTTCTGCCTGGGATGTGGATCCTGGCACTCCCTTGGGTCCCGCTGCTGGGGATTTAGTGTGAACCAGGGAGCCCTATTACTGTCCAGGATTGGAGTCCCTGTCTGTCAGAGACTAATCTGCAAGCTGTCTTTGTGCCTGCAGGATGACCCTCTCGAGGATGTACGGTATCTAACATTTTGTGGGGAGGGGTCGTAGCTTGGATAGAGTAGGTTTATATTAATAACAAGAGTAACTACTTATTGTGGGCTTACCATGTGCTCTACACAATTACCGCATTTAATTTTCACAACAATCTCATGTGATAGAAGCACCCATTTTAAAAATGAGGAACACTGAGGCCAAAAGAGTTCTGGTTAGTAACCTGTCCAAGGTCACATAGCTATTAGCTAGCCAAGACAGGACCACACCTGCCTATCTTCACAGCTCAGGATTCTTAAACCACCGCTCCGTTCTAATTGAGTAAGTTCTATTTGTTTACATTGTTACAGAATAAATTATTTGCTTCATAATTTGCATAATAGATTTAACGTAGTTCTGGCTGTCTCATCACGCAAGAAGCACCAATGGGCACCGGAAGCTCAAGGAAAGGCCAGTTCCAGGAGCTTTAAAAACTATTTTTGGAAAACCCGGGTCCCGGTCTTCACCCAGCGTCTCCTGCAGTTGCCAGCGGCGTCCACGAGGGGGAGCCTGCGCTACGCTGCGCCAGATGCGCCTCTCTTCCTCTCCCTCATCTCTCTGGTTAGCTTGCAATAAAAGCCCGCCTCCTGGCCCATAAGGCTCTGGGCCGGAAGCTTCACTCTCTCTTCCTGTTCCTCGCCATGGCGGTAAGTGGCTGAAGCCTGGGTTTGCTTCTTTTCATCCACCTCCATCCACGGCCGGCCGAGGCCGCGGGGGCTGCCAAACCCGCGGCCCGAGGAGAACGGAGCCCGCGGTACTTGCCATGCCGAACCTGGTAGAGGCCATGCGGGCTGAGGGCGCGGACCTGGACCCTGTCGCCCCTCCTCCCGCCCTCTTAGGAGCGGGCTCGGGGCAGCGGCCGGGAGGGAGGGCTCTGGAGCCCGGCCCGTGCGCTGCAGCGAGGGCGAGTGGCGCGAAAGGAGGGGTTTGGGGCCCGGGGCCTGGCCCTGTTTCCGGTCCCGGGGACTTGAGACGCGCCCAGGGCTCGGGAACCTCAGCGGATCCCTGAGCTTAGGGAAGGTGTCAGCGTCCGGCCGGCCCCCAAGCTGCTCTGGAGCGGGATGGGGATGTCTCCCCGCCACGTGCTTCCTGAGCAGTTACATTCTGTTTTCTGCTCCCCGCCCCCCCGGCCTTCTGATGGGCGCGCGCTCCGTCACTCTCCACGCTGAGTCCCTTGGGGTTCATCCTCAGTGTCCTGGGTGCCTCTTCTAAGCTTTTGCTCATCCGTCCGTCAATGGGGGAAGGAGGAACGAGCTCCCGAGCTGTCGTCCTCCTTGATGCCTCGCAGACGGACAGGAGTGTGCCTCTCAGATCCTTGGCTTTTGTTGCAATTTGGGATAAGCGGAAATAAATAGGTCGAGTGTAAAAATACCGGGCGCGCGACTGTGGCGGCGCTGAGCATGTTGACTCCTGCCCTTGCCTGTTGCAGCAGGATCAAGGTGAAAAGGAGAACCCCATGCGGGAGCTGCGTATCCGCAAGCTCTGCCTCAACATCTGCGTCGGGGAGAGCGGGGACAGGCTGACCCGGGCCGCCAAGGTGCTGGAGCAGCTCACTGGCCAGACCCCGGTGTTCTCCAAAGGTGAGTGGTGGCCCCGCGGTCCCCTGGATGTTTCTTCTCTCCCTTCCTGTCAAGCCCGTTGAGCGCCCGTTTTGACAGCACACCTTAAAAACATTCCCCTCCGGAGCTCCCCCAGAAGTATTTTCTTTTCAAGATTGGACGTGGGGTTGAAATAGCAGGTTTCACACGAGCGAAGAGGAAGGCTAGCCCAGGTAAAGAGGATGAGGTAGAGTGGAAACGTTGGGAATGCAGTAAATGGTGTTAGGTCTGATAAGCGTTTGGGGTTGTGTAGGCTAGTTAGGAGCAGGGCTGCGGACCTAGAGTAACTGGGTTCAAATGCCGGCTCCACCACTTGCGAGTCTGTGATTTTGGCCTGTATGGACTTCAGCTTATTTGCATCAAAGGAATGATGATGCTTGCTTTGTAAGATTATGCAGGATAGAATGAGTTAGTGTATATGAAATGCCTGCTACATACTGAGCACAATGTGGGCATTCCTATTGTTTTGTTACCTTTTTTTTTTGTTTTCAAAGTTTCATTGCTTTAGGATAGTGGAATATGGCAAGTTCTTGGGTTCAGATCCTGCCAATTATTACCAGCTGTGATCTTGGGCAAGTTAATCTCAGAATCTTATCTCTAAAATGGGGATAACAGTACATTAAGGTTTTAGTAAATATTGGCCATTATCAATGTTTTGTTTTCTTTAGAACGCAATGATCATCTTCTTTCTGAGGGCCTATTTTTGTTGTGAACTTGCCCTTTTTGAGACTTTGACATTATGACTCAGAGCTCTTAATTGCTTAAGGATGGCTGAGTGACTTGGAAGTTGGAAAACCTCTTTTCTCTGAGATAAAACAGATGTAGGTGACACTGGTTAGAACACCACCACTCAGTGTAGATTGCTACTTAATGCCTCTCTGGAGTCATGGAGATGATGTCCTGGGGAAGAGGTGAGTGCAGTGGGAGTGTGACAACACCTGACTCCTTGTTACCCCTTACCTGCAGCTAGATACACCGTCAGGTCCTTCGGCATCAGGAGAAATGAGAAGATTGCCGTGCACTGCACAGTCCGTGGGGCCAAGGCAGAAGAAATCTTGGAGAAAGGTCTAAAGGTGAGGCTGATCCCATCATAGTGATGCTAAAATGCCAGCATAACATGTGTAGATGATTATAGTGGCAGTGGTTATATAATGTATCGTCTTTGGTGCCCTGATTTTTTTGAAGTTCAAAAGGGCACTTCAGCAGGGTTAAACTATATTTCACTATATTTGATGCTTTCTCTGGGTTTTTCCCGGCCCTTTGAAAGTTGGGAAAGTTCTATGAAAGCCATAGTTGGGATGTGATTTGGTGTAGTGGGAAAATCGAATTTTGTTCCTGGCCAAACGGTATCGAATTAGATTTCTGGGTGCTGAGTGTTGGAGGCTAAGCTAGTTATTTGGGGGGATTTGGGTTGACAAGGAGTGTGATTGCTGCATGTTTCTCTTCAGGTGCGAGAATACGAGTTAAGAAAAAATAACTTCTCAGATACTGGAAACTTTGGTTTTGGGATTCAGGAACACATCGACCTGGGGATCAAATATGACCCAAGCATTGGTATCTACGGCCTGGACTTCTACGTGGTATGAATATTTAATCCTTTCCACTCCTGGTCTGTGAGGACAGTGGAATCTCCTTTATTTCATCTGTGCTGTCTTGATGCTCAAATGTTGGATTGAAGCTTTGAGTATTGTCTGCCTTTGTCTTCTCCTGGGGAGATGTGCCTTGTTTGGGGCCGGTGTAGGGCTCCAGCACTGGCCTGGGTAGATGAGATCCTGCTGTTGTGGAGCTTACAGTCTAGGATCTGGCAGCACCGATAAGGTTAAAGGTGGATGAAGGAAACCATTCCACGCAGCCGCTGAATTGGAAATTTGAGAGTGTATTAGTGCTGCATTTGTTGTGTGGGTCTGCTGCACTGAGGCTGCTGTTTCCCTTAGCCCTTGGTGATGGGGCGGCTTTCCATCCAGAGGATATAGAAGCCAGTGTTTGGTGGTGCGGCTGTTTGCTCAGGATTGGAATTTCACTATAGAAATGACCATTTTATGTTACTGCAATGTTTTGGTCCAACCATAAAACTAAATAACAAAAAACCAGGAGTCCTGACTAGCACAGAACCTGAATGATGGCTGCACTCATTAGATTTGAATATCCAAACATTGATGGGAACTGGGTGCTCACGGGGAGTTTGGGAATAGCAAACCTTTAAGAAGCACTTTTGACCTGAAGCAGGAGGGAAATAGAACTATTTCTTTGTGCTTCTACAGTGCGCAGTTGTACAGTTCTATAGTGCACAGCTTCTACAGTTTTCTGCAGTGCACGTGGTGGTGTAAGATTTTTTTAATGTTACTTTTAAAAATAAAAGTGCTTTGGAGATGGGAGAGCCGTGGTGGAGAATCCTTAGCTACCGTCGGAGGTTAGGAAGTGGGGGGGGGGGGTGTTGCAGGTTCCAGCCTCCAAATCAAATCTATAGTATGGTGGTGTGTCGTCCAGGATCCTGGTTACAGGTCCGTCAGACACTGAGATCATGGGTCTCTGCTGTGGAATTCATTGGGCCACCAAATGGACCCCTGAAGATGAGTCAGTCCAATGTGTGCGTCTTGTGCGTGCGCTCTGGACTCTGAGCTGGCCGGGTGACTGTTGGTTATTCCTGGGACAGGTGCTGGGTAGGCCAGGTTTCAGCATCGCAGACAAGAAGCGCAGGACAGGCTGCATTGGGGCCAAACACAGAATCAGCAAAGAGGAGGCCATGCGCTGGTTCCAGCAGAAGGTAAAACTGATTTCTCTCAGGTGAAGTGGTGGAATGTGGTGTTGGTGAATGGAGTTGGGATTTGGGGGTGCCAAATCTAGCACCATTTGGTGGGTAGGACCGTTAAAGATAGAATATTTGGGCGCCTTGGCAAATGGGGGCTTCAGGGTTGGTGGTTTAAAAGAACACCCAGGACAAGGCCTTCTCCCTGCCCCCACGAATGCAGGTAGCTGGAAGGGGAGGAATATGGCTTTAATAGGAGCCCCTTTTTTCTCGGGGTATAGTGCAGTTTTAATAACTGGCCAGCTTCCAGTTTAGTCCAGAAGGAACATGGGATTCAGAGCTGAAGTTCATGTAGCAGATTTGAATTCTCAAACGTTAGCCATTGCTGCAGTCTTTGCTGTTGCTTCCTGTTCTGAAAACATAAAATCTCTTCTCTTTCAGTATGATGGGATCATCCTTCCTGGCAAGTAAATTCCCGTTTCTATCCAAAAGGCCAATAAACCGTTTTCAGTGAAATGTACATTACTGTTGTGTGTTCTGTGAAAGGAGCCTGGCCATATTCAAGTCATTGGACCTCAAGCCACTTAAAGCTTCGATGGGAGTAGCTGGTAACAGCCCTGTCATCCTCTGATCGGATGCCAGTGTTTCCTGGCAGATCCAGGCCTGAGCTTCGCAGCATTGCCTGTGCTCACCACACCCTTGTTGATGGGCTGTGGTGCTGTAGTCCCAGGGAAACTGGTCTTAGAGGGGAGGGGCTAGTTGGGGCTGAGGTTTGCATTTACAGCCTTAATTAAAGGTGGGGGGCCGTGCTCCCGTGTTTCAGGGGGCTCTCCTGTATTCAGTGATTCTCTTCTTCACTAGAGACTTTACCAGTGCTCATGTCTGGTGAAGGGATCAAATTTGTTGTAACTATTCAAATTTGGTTTTCCTTTAAGATGAGGAGAATCTATGGGGTTGTTGAGAGGCGTCAGTAGAGAGGAGGGTGGTCTTTGAGGCAAGTTGCCTGGATTCAATTCCTGCCCTCCCTTTTGTTAGCTCTTAGCTTAAGGAACTTAATCTCTCTGCCTCAGTTTCCTCACTATGTCATGGAGGCGATAATAGTGCTGTCTCCTGGGGGGTTAAATGATTAAATAGCTTCTAGAGTGGTTAGACTTGGACCAGGCACGTGGAGCTCAGAAGGGGCTAATTTAATGTTTTTGGTATATGAGAAAAATGAACCAGTTTGCTTCCCCTGTGGTGTGAAAGGGGAGTTTTCTTACCTGTACTTTTCCAGGTCACTGAAGCAGGGACATTCAAAAGCCGCTATTTGTCTGTTAGACACAATACTTGGCCAGTGGTTTATAGTTTTCAAACTTGAGTTTAAATTTTGAGCCATGTTAATTCAGTTCAGCAATTTATTCACTTGTGACTAATGAGTTAAATTGTCCTCAGTCCACCTTCATTGCTGTTAAATGGTTCTTTAATTTAGCTGCCTTTGTAGGTATTTTAAAACCCAGAGATTATTTAGTGTGCCTAATTTTTTATGAAAAAAGGACTTATTTTGTCTTCCTGATAATAAAGTTTTATCCAATAAGATCAGATCCGGATGCTTAAAGGGGAGAATCATGAAGTGTGTTACCGTGTACTTTTTGTTTCTCTTAAAATATCAATGTGCGTTCCCTTCTCAGTCTTTCACTGTAGGACCAGGGCCACCACTTGTAAATGGAGTGAAAACTTGTGGAGGAAACAGATTCTTGTGATTCAGCTTCGTTTTTATAGGAGAGAACCTCACTTGTTTTAACTTCTGTAATTACAGTAACAGCTGCAAATGAAATAAACATCTTTGAGAACAAACTAACTCTTGGTGAATATCCAACTAATTAGTGCTGGGCGCTGGCTGCTTGGAAAGTCGTGCTGGTTTCGTCTAAATCATTGCAGAAATATGAGCTGTAGAAACCCCCGAAGGCTGCTGCCGTCCTTGTGCACTTTCCTCTTAGCCCTGTGCTGTGTCTCTGGGATGGCTTTTATGTTTGCATTATTGTTTAATTTTAACAATGTAAACCTGCCTGCCCTTAATTTGATCCTGCTCTGTTATGTACTCAGTTGAGTTGACTTCCCGTTTAAAAAGAATTAAACTGCCTGGGCTCCTGGCCCAGTGGAAAGAGGGCTCCTGGGAGTTCAGAGATGTAACTGGATTTGAGTCCTGGCTCTAGCAGAGATATTTTAGGTGAATCGTGAAACTGCTTCAGAACTGGAGCACCTGGGGCTACTTCTCTTAACCAGTTTAGAGCAGCCAGCGCAGGGTGGTTAGAAGCTTGGCTTCCAAACAGATGTCACACTGGAGTCTGAAGCGTTGATGTGTTGGGTTGAGCTTGCTAGAAAGTGGATTTGGATCACCTCTTGAGCCTCACCTCAGGCCAACTGAAGAATCTACCTTTTAACAATATCCGCAGGTGATTGGTTTGCACACTGGAGTGCAGAAGCACTGCCCACATCCTAACGCTAAACAAAGGTTGGAAGGACATACTATCCAAGGAGATTTCTTTAATAAATTTAGTTCTGTGAAGCTTTTGCTGTGTGGTTTTTTTTTCCTCATTTCTTCAGCTGCTGCCCATGAAAACTTGGATCAACATTAGGTGGCCCTCTACCCCCATGTCACATTGTGGTTGTCTTCAGAATAAGTTAGTGTCCCTGGTGGGCATCTGTCTGTGTCCCAGTA
Source organism: Equus quagga (assembly GCF_021613505.1). Taxonomy (NCBI): domain Eukaryota; kingdom Metazoa; phylum Chordata; class Mammalia; order Perissodactyla; family Equidae; genus Equus; species Equus quagga. The sequence goes on along the minus strand of NC_060271.1, from coordinate 31,262,913 downwards.
CCAGGCCCAGAAATACTGGATGCTGCGTTGCTGAATGAATCTTCTAGTCCTGCAACTGCCCTTGAAGGCAGAGTTCTTATGCTGGTGCAATAATACCTATCCCCATCCTAGGGTATTTGAAGATTTGTGGGGTGAGCTTTTGATTATCAGAGTAACTAGGGCTGCTGTTGGCGTTAGTGCCCAGAGGCCAGGCGTGTCAAACTTCTGCCATTAGGGATAATCACACAAAACGGGAAGTGCTATGGGGTTAGGTAGTGGGTTGTCACTTAAGTAGATACTTGATGGGGCCAGCCCCCTGTGCAAACTCTAGGAGGTCTCAAGTCTGGTTGAGAAACAGCAGAGACTATAACTAAAGAAGAGAGTAAGAGTGGAGGAGAGTAGATCAGGCTAGTGAGGTGCCAGATCACAGAGCCTGCCATTGGAGGCTCCAGCTGCTGTGGCAAGACTTTAGAAAGGGGAATTAGGGCAGAAACAAGGAAATCAAGTTACTGTACCAGAGTGCTGGCATTTTCATCCACGTAGGATGGCCAAAGAGGAGAAATCAAAATCTAGGTAAGAGTAGTTAAGGGTTCTTTTCAAAGGTGTGATCAAAACCTTTAAAAAATTGTGTGTACGTGCACATGTCACTGTTTTTTTGTTTTTGAGGACAATTAGCCCTGAGCTAATATCTGCCGCCAATCCTCTTTTTGCTGAGGAAGACTGGCCCTGAGTTAATACCCGTGCCCATCTCCCTCTATATGTGGGACACCTGCCACAGCATGGCTCAACAGATGGTGTATAGTTCCACACCCAGGGTCCGAACTGGTGAACCCTGAGCAGCTAAAGGGGAACCTGCTCACTTAACTGCTGTGCCACAACTCCAGCCCCCCTATGTTACTGTTTTGAGCTGTTAGAAGTAGAAAATATCAATCCACAGGGACTGTCTTTATGTAAATAAATAAACAAAATTTACACACGGTAATCATAGGGCTAAGGACAGTAGGTTCTCTCCCCCACTGGAAGCACTAGTGAACATGGCTAGTGTTACTTTCTAGGCCTTTGTAAAAAAAAATGTTTAACATTGAGAGGAAACTATATCTAGAATTTTAATTTGTGCGTTTTTTTCCTCTACATAAGTATTCTCATGTCGTTACAGTGGCTCCAAATTATGCCATCTTTTGGATGTATAGGACAAACTGCCTTATCTGTGCAGCCAGCACTAAATGTCAGGAATGGCAGTTCCCTGGAGCTGCTCTAGTAGAGGCTTTTTTTTTGTCCTCTTGTCTTGGCCCTGTGTCCAGCGGGTTATCTGTAAGGTCCTTGCATAGTTTTTTTTTTTTTTTTTTTGAGAAAGATTAACCCTGTCAATCCTCCTCTTTTCTTGCTGAGGAAGATTGGCCCTGAGCTAACATATGTGCCCATCTTCCTCCACTTTATGTGGGATGCCTGCCACAGCATGGCTTGATAAGCAGTTGTGTAGGTCCGTGCCCAGGATCCGAACCAGTGAATCTTGGGCCACCAAAGCGGTATGTGTGAATTTAACTGCTGCACTGCCAGGCTGGCCCCTGCATAGTATCTTAAAGCTGTTACATGGTATGGTATAGTTGAAAGAACACTAAGCTGGAAGGTCATCTATGTTCCAATTTCTGCCTTGTTTCCCCTCTTACCATCATGACCATAGGCAAGTAACAAGGTAACCTGCAGCCTCTCTGGCCCTCTCCAGCAGACTAGCCTATTTACTTTTGTGTATAGTCCTTTGTCTTCTGAATTTTGTGCTTTTGCCTTTTCCTGCAGCTTAACCACTCACTAGTGCCAATCTGTTAGACTCCAGGCACGTGCCGAGGTACCCCAGCCAAATGGTGGGCAGAGACTGCAATGAGAAGGCTGCCAGAAGGGCTTGAGTCCTAAAGGGTTAAAGCCCAGGTCTTCTAGGTGAGTGAGGGGGTCAGAGCCCAGAAGCACCTACAAATAGTTGAAGCTGCCAGCCTCTGGGGACCTAGCTGGTGCCTGGGGGCACAGAACCACTTTCAGAGCAGCTTGTTATGGAAACCACAGTTCTGGTTGTCAGGGGAACCTGGCCTAAGGCACCGGGGGTACCAAGAGGACTGAACTTGAGTCTGTTCAAGATGCAGGTGAGGAAAGCTTGGAAAACAAATGCAGATGGTTTTTTTCACAAATCTGAACAAGAATGATGAGTTGTGAGTGTACCAATTGAGGACTTTATGTAACTTGATTTTAGAATATTATGTAATTATATTTATCACTTGATTTAATTTGCTGTGTGATAAATGTGTCAGTAGTTACCTGGAGACAGTAAGCAGCTTGAGAGGCGAAGGCATCCAACAATGCAAGTGGAAATGATGCTCTAGGCGCCCTCAGTTACCCAGCTGAATGTATTGCTTTGGTAACAAGACTTTTAATACTATGGTGACTGCCTCGGAAAGTATTTTCCTATAGTGTATTTCTTTTTTTAAAATTTTATTTATTTATTTATTTATTTTGAGGAAGATAAGCCCTGAGCTAACTGCTGCCAATCCTCCTCTTTTTTTTCTGAGGAAGCCTGGCCCTGAGCTAACATCCGTGCCCATCTTCCTCTATTTAATATGTGGGACGCCTACCGCAGCATGGTGTGCCAAGCAGTGCCATGTCCGCGCCCAGGATCTGAACCGGTGAACCCCGGGCCACCAAGAAGCTGAACGTGTGCACTTAACCACTGCGCCACTGGGCCGGCTCACCTATAGTTCATTTCTATCTTTTGCTTTTAAAGATTGGTTCTGCTCAAACATTACATGGTATATCATAGTGGACAAGACACAGACTTTGGAATTTAAACATCTCAAATCCCTTGCAGGTCCCTGGCTGACACTGTAGGTTTGTTTTCTATCATGAGTCCCAGTAGTTGCCACCTGGCCCCTCTTCCAACTTTAATTTTAGGAAATAGTTGTGCAATGGTTGGTACTCTCAGGGTGGTCATCCAGGCAAACTCCAGAGGAGGGCTATGCTTTCCTGGAAGTTGTTGGTATTCTTTCGTGACATGCACACATTGTCCCACTTGGTTTTCACAACTTTATGAGGTTTACAGTGATGAGGACACAGATCGCGGCATAGACAAGGAAATGAATTGCCCAAAGTCACAAGTGGCGGTGGAACCAGTCTTCAAACCAAGGCAGTCAGACGCCAGAACCTCTAGACCTGCTTTTTGTACAGGTTTATAGTTCTTAAGTAATAAGGCTAAACCACACGTCTGCCTCTTGAAATACACTTCCATCAGATTTTCCCTGAAATTAAGTTGACCAACATACAAAATGCTGTTTATCATTCTAGCCTGTAATTTCCAAGTTCCCAAGGAGGGCTGGCAATCAGAAGTGGAGTTGGTCTTTACTTATCAACAATTGAGTCTACGGGGACAAACACCCAGGTAGCCCCTGAATTATAATGAAAGGAAGAAAGTTCCTCAGAAAGGGAGTTGTGTGCATTTTGTAGCTGACTTTCTGTGTTCTGAGTCACGAGGCTGTGTCTCATTGTGCATTCCCAGTGTCTGACCTTTGAGACCAGCTTGTTGGTCAGATTGGGCGCAGACAGCAACACTGCCACTTACTACCTGGGTGAGACCTTAGACAACTCAGCCAACCTCTCTGGGCCTCAGGTCTTGTGTAAAATAGGTCAGTACCTACCTTGCAGGGTTATTTTCAAGAACTAAAGGGAGTTTATGTAAATCACTGGGCACATGGTAGGAGATGTTGTCAGGATGTAAATACTAGGTATGTATTGAGTAGGTATTCTGTGGGACCTGTTGTAGGCTTCAGTGTAAGGGGTGTTCTTCCATGGCCTGAGTGCTACTGTTTCCTGGGAAAGTAAAGAAGTTGAGGGTGGGCGTTATTCCCTGTAAAGGTATTGAGTGAGCTTGGATTCAGGTTTCTTTGCCAGGCTTCTCTTCTTTCAAGGAGTTCCTAAAATCTAGAAGGAACTGGGCTTTGGGAGCAACAGCAACTTGGGGAGGGACCAGGTAAGCTTCCTGTTCTCTTGTTGGGCATTTCTCTCTCTTGTCATTCAGTCCACGAATATTAGAGTGCTCACCTACCTGAAGCATAGCATTGA
>NC_060271.1:31231966-31258826 GCF_021613505.1 Equus quagga | reverse complement strand
GAGTGCTCACCTACCTGAAGCATAGCATTGACCCAGACATACAGTCCCTGCTGCTAAGTGGACAAAAACACCTGCCCCTCTTCCTCCTACGTTTCAGGAGGAAAAACATCCAGTACCACTTTAATGTTATAAATAACAAAATAGGGTTCCTCCCCAATATAACAATACAATATTAATTACGCTTCTCCAAATCACCCCTTATTGCCACCAAGAAAATGGGGAGTTGGGATTTGCTCCTCCTGAGGGCATTCCATCCCCCTTCTCCCCACGCCAGTGTTGAAAAGCACTGGATGAAAACTAGGGACAGGTTTGAGTTCACAGAGCGCAGTAGTCTAAGTGTGGCCTAGAGTCACCTGCGTTAGTTACAACTGCAGGTTCCTGAACTCCACGCAGCGGCTTGAACTTTGTGGGGCTTGGGAATTTGCGCTCTTAAGGACTGAAGGTTGAGATTTACTGTTCTCTTGACAGCTTTCAAAATATTTAAAAATTTTTTTTCTTTTAAATTTTTTTGAGGAAGACTGGCCCTGAGCTACCATCCGTGCCCATCTTCCTCTACTTTATATGTGGGACGCCTGCCACAGCATGGCTTGATAAACGATGCCATGTCCGCACCTGGGATCCGAACCAGCGAACCCCAGGCCACCTAAGCAGAGTGCGCCAACCTAGCTGCTATGCCACCGGGTCAGCCCCATCAAAGTATTTTAACCACAGCCCATGATAAAAAAAAAAGAAAATTTAGGGGCCAGCTCGGTGGCATGGCGGTTACATTCACATGTTCCGCTTCGGCAGCCCAGGGTTCGCCGGTTCGGATCCCAGGTGCGGACATGGCACCGTTTATCAAGCCATGCTGTGGCAGGTGTCCCACATATAAAGTAGAGGAAGATGGGCACGGATGTTAGCTCAGGGACAGTCTTCCTCAGCCAAAAGAGGAGGATTGGCAGCAGATGTTAGCTCAGGGCTAATCTTCCTTAAATACATAAATATTTTATATCACCGTTTATTACATATATACACTCACCTCTGAAAAATGTTTTGTGAAACAATACCCTTACCACAGGCAAAGTATCATCATTTTATACTCTGTTCTGTTTAATTTTTTTCCTAATGCTGATTCTAACCCATTAAATCTGCAGTTTGAAAACTCTGCTACACTGTGTAGTCAATATCTGGTTTTAATCACCAAGGCAGAATCTCTGAGCTGGAAGCCCTCAGGGGTCCTTTGATCCAGCAGGCCCTAGTCCTCATCCTTGCCCAGCACTGGGCTGGTTACTGGAGAATCACATAAGACATTTATTTAAAATATAGATTCCAGGCCCTAAACCCAGAGAGCTTAGAGTGAAATATAGGAACCTATTTTTTAACAAGCCTCCTAGATGATTTGTATGCACAGCCAGGTTTGAAAATTCTGGGCTGCATCCCGTGTGCTGTGAGGTCCTCTAGAATGGCGGAGGATTTGAATTTGCCCGTCTCTGCTGTATAGAGGGCAGGGTTCCTCAATTTGCATATCACCTTCAGATGACTTATGAAATACTATTATTTACCAGATATTTTCTTTAAAAGTCACAAAAGAGCCTGTCACTACTGAATTTACAGATTTAACATATTTATTATATTACTTTCTAATATGCTAAAATAAATATGTAACTGTCTAAAAAAATGTCTCCTGTTAAAGTCATTTGTTCAATAACTTCTTCGTCGAGTGCCTGGGAAATGCTTGGCACTGTTCAAGGTTCCTAGGACACAATGTGAACAAAGATCCCTGCCTTCGTGGAGCTTGCAGTCTAGCGGAGGGAGATGGACAATAAGCAGTGCACCAGTGAATTAGAAAGTATGTTACAAGATGAGGTATGCTGCAGAGAAAAGAAAAGCAGAGTCGGGGGCTGGTCCGGATAGGCCTTGCCAAGAAAGTGAAATTTGAGAAGGCTTGAAGGGAGTAGGAGTTGGCCAAATGGATCCATGAGGAAGCACTCTCTAGAGGGAACAGCTGGAGCAAAGGCCCTCAGACAGGAGCACGTGGCACAGAGACCAGTAGCGCCAGGCAGAGTGAGGGGAAGAGTAGGGGGGGATGAGGCCAGAGAGGTGGCGGGGGAGCAGCGTGGGCCGTTTGTAGGCCATTGTAGAGACTTTGGCCGTCACTCTGAGTGAAATGAGTCCCTGAGCAGAGCATCCCGTGATCTGACTTTATTTAAAAATGAACTACCGTGTTGATACTGGAACGTGGGGAGGGCATGGGTAGGAGCAGGAAGAGCTGTTGGTACTAGTGCAGTAGCCCAAGCGGCCATGTTGGCTCTGGCGTGGTGGGGCATTGGAGGTGGTGAGGAATGGTCAGATAATGGATACATTTTGAAGGTAAACCAGCAGCATTTCTTTGAATGGATGAGGGATATGAAAGAAAGAAAATTCAAGAATGACTAATTTCTAGCCTATCCAGTAGGAGAAATGGAGTTGCTGTTAGTTTAGATAGGGAAGGCTGAGTGTGAAGCAGATTTAACAGGAAGCTAGGAATTCCATTCTGAACATGTTGAAGAGGTCTATTAATCATCCAAGGGGAGATGTGGAGTAGGCAGCTGGGAGGCTGGAGTTTGGGCCACAGATATGTGTCTGAGGGTCTTCAGTGTAGAGATACCCATATTTAAAGTCTTGAGACTAGATGAAATCATAAGGGAGTGAGTGTGATGAAAAGAGAAGAGGACCTGGACTGAACCTTGGGGTATTTCAGCATTAAGAGAGCTGGGAAAAGAAAGGGAATTGGCAAAGGAGACTGAGAAGGAGGGACCAGTCAAGTAGGAGAAAAAACCAGAAGAGTTTAGTATTCTGGAAGTCAAGTGAGAGTATGTGAAGGAGGAGGGCACGATGAACTGAGGAGTGTGCTGCTGACGGGTCAGGTAAAATGAGGACTGAGAATTGACCATTGGATTTCACAACGTTGAGGTCAGTGACCTCGACTGGAGCAGTGCTGATAGGGTGACAGGCATGAAAGTCTGAGTGGAGTGGGCTTAAGAGAGAATGGTGGGAGAGTGACAGGAGACAGCTAGTATAGACAGCTCTTATGGGGAGTTTTGCTGTCAAAGGGATTGAAGATGGTAGAAATAACTTTTTCTGGTAAAAAGTTGGAAAAATCCAGGAGAGAGAAACCTCTATGTGAGAGAGGGGAGCCTTGCGGTAGCAATATCCTTGAGTAAGTGAGGGGGGTTGGCTTTTAGCACACAAGTGGACGGATTAGATTTTGATAGAAGCATGGCTGGGGTGTGGTAGTAAGTCGAGAGGCTGAGCATGTGGGTGCAGATGTTGGTAGGTGGTAGATGTGGAACAGAGCTCTGCGAAAGTTCTCTTCTGATTTTCTCAGTGAAGTAGGAGAGTAAGGATGGGGCAAGAGGTGTTAGGCATTAGAAAAGGAGTGAAAGAGTCACCTGGAAGAGTCCTGCACCAAATATGGGGGAATGCTACTGAAGCACAGGTTCTCTCTCAATGGAGAACCCATGGATGAAGAAACAGGTTTGAGAGGTGAAGGGCTGTGTTCAGGATCACACAGCTGGTTAACAGCAGCACCAAGCCTCACCCGAATTGCCTAGTTTCCTGGTCGCATACTTGATCCGCATGAAACTAATCTTTTCCAAGTTAGAATCCTCTTGGCGCTCCCTGGTAGTGTCTCAACCTGCAGCTCTGTTCTGACAGAGAGAGCTGTCCTGTGAGCGGCTTTCTCATCTCTGCCCTCGTTCTCTGGATTCAGTCTTGGCTGTCTTCCAGCTTGGCACTGTATCTTTGTGCTGCGGATGAGTGATGATTGAACTGGAGTGTGTTAGAATCTCCTGTAAGACTTGTGAAAACTGCATTGCTGAGATCCCACCCTCAGAGTTTCTGGTTCAATACAGTCATGCGCCACAGAAGGACATTTCAGTCAATGACGGGCTGCATATACGACTGTGGTTCCATAGATTAGTACCATATAGCCTAGGTGTATAATAGGCTATACCATCGAGGTTTGTGTAATTACATTCTATGATCACACAACGACAAAATCACCTAATGACATATTTCTCAGAATGTCTCTGCGTCCTCAAGTGACACATGACTGTAGATCTGGAGTGATGTCTGAGAATTTGCATTTCTTTTTTTTTTTTAAGATTTTATTTATTCATTTTTTTCCTTTTTTCTCCCCAAAGCCCCCTGGTACACAGTTGTATATTCTTAGTTGTGGGTCCTTCTAGTTGTGGCACGTGGGACGCCGCCTCAGCGTGGCTCGATAAGCGGTGCCATGTCCACTCCCTGGATTCGAACCGACAAAACACTGGGCTGCCTGCAGCGGAGCACGCAAACTTAACCACTTGGCCACGGGGCCAGCCCCAGAATTTGCATTTCTAACAAGTTCCCAGGTGATGCTGAAGCTCCTGATTCAAGAACTATGCTTTGAGGACCGCAGAACTAGACTAGACATTTCTCTGTTGGGTTTAAGTTCGTGAACTTGGATTCTGTCCTTTACCGTGCCTTAGGAGTACGTCCCATTGACTGAGTTCTAACAATGTTTGCTGAGCTCATTCATTCAGCAAATTTATATTGAATACCCACTGCCTATGTGTTGGGATCTGGAGATACAGCAATGGAAGACAGTCTGTCCTCAAAGAACTTGGAATGTAGTGGGGGAGACAAATCAACACCAGGCTTCCCCAACTTTTTTCCCCCCAGATTTATTGAGGTATAATTGACCAATAAAATTGTGTATATTTAAAGTGTACAATGTAATGATTTGACATGTGTATACATTGTGAAATGATTACTACAATCAAGTTAATTAACACACCCATCACCTTCCATGGTTACCTTTTATTTTTTTGGTGAGAACACTTGAGTATACTTCTCCAACTGTATTTATTCCAATACTGCCTTCCTTTATTATTTTTATTCTTGCCATATCCACGTATGACCTGCATTATTACCTAATGCTTCTTCTAAATTGACACTTGTTAAGTTTATATCTGTTTATTTTCTGCTGTAAATAGAACATCGCTATCACTAGCTGATTGGATTCTGTTGCCTGCTGGCAGGCTCTGGGCCTGAGGCTTGCTGTCTTCAAGAATGAGTAGCAGTAGCTGGAGAGGTGCTAAGGAGAACTATTAACAGCTATCTGCTCCTGAGCTCGTACCATGTGCAGGCAATGCGTCGTTAACTCTCGATCCTTAGCAAGACCCCGTTTGTACTGTTGTCATCTGTGTAGGACCGATGAAGAAGCCGAGGCATAGAGAAGTCAGTTGTCTCTCAAGCAGCACAGCAGGGGTTGAACCCAGGCAGTCTGGCTCCGGGCGCCATGCTCCTCACCACCACCTAGTCCCCACCACACAGTGAAACCTCCTTGTAGGCAGAGATGGAAAGAGAATTGGAAAGAGAATAACTTTCTCACTTTGTCGTTCAATAATATTTATTGTTGTGTCCATGTGCCATCTAAAATCATGCGTGCCTCCACAGTACTCCCCCCATGCTTTAGGATACAGCAGGTTAGAAGACTGTAGCGTGTGGTGTGGCAGGGGTGTGCTTAGGCTGTTCTGTGAGCACTGCATGTGTGTGTTGTGGGGGGCCGGGAGAGACGACAAAAGTCTCACTTGACTTAAATCTCAGTGTCACGAGTGAAGCAGGCAAAGGGAAGTGTTAAGGAAAGCCTTCAGGCAGGGCAGTAGTGATCACTAAGGTATGGAGCAAGAAGAAGGATGTTGAGTTATTTGGTGTGTCTGGAGCTGAGAGAGGCGTTGGTGGCACGACAAGAAGCCTTCAGGAGGCCAGTCAGCTGTGTGCGGAGGGCACGGGCTCCAGAGGCACAGAGATCTGGCATGGAATCCCAGTCCTGGCTCTTAAGAACCTTCTGATCTTGGTGAGTTTCTTAATTTCTATGAATTCAGTTTCTTCTTCTTCTGTTTTTTTTTTTTTTAAGATTTTATTTTTCCTTTTTCTCCCAAAGCTCCCTCAGTACATAGTTGTGTATTTTTAGTTTTGGGTCCTTCTAGTTGTGGCATGTGGGATGTGCCTCAGTGTGGCCTGATGAGTGGTGCCATGTCCGCACCCAGGATCTAAACCGGTGAAACCCTGGGCCGCTGAAGCAGAGCATGCGAACTTGACCACTCGGCCCCGGGGCCGGCCCCCCTTCAGTTTCTTCTTTGGTAAATAGGGATAAATGTTCCCATCTGACTCGGTTTTTATGAGGAGTAAAAGTAAGTGAAGTTATCATGACGTAAATGGTCATTATTATCAGTGGCCTTTGTGTTTAGAAAGTGCATCCTAGCAGCAGTGTACAGGGGCATCAGGTCTGGGCAGAGGCAGAATGGATTGCCACATTCCTGACGCGAGATGGTGTGGCCTGACCTGAGGCAGTTGGAGAGGGGATGGCAAGGAGGGGCAGCTGAGTGATATCTGCTGTTTGCAAATCTTAGTCAAAATTACTGCTGTTTGCAAGCAACCCTGAAAGTCTGTAGCAAATTTTAATTTGTAATTTTTCTGAGACATCCTAAGAGATGTCTATTATGAAAATCATTTGCTAGTGAGAGTGAAAAGAAAATGATGTGCTCTAAGGAAGATGGTTTCTGAGACAGAAGCCAGGTAGGGACAGAGTGGAGGTCAGACTCAGCAGGCTTGGATCCGTGATGTGAGGTGGCCTCTGTGTGGGCAGAGGACTGTGCACTCTGCAGTGAAGACAAAAAGCCGTTTATTTTCCTCCCTGTACAAATTACTCATCCAAGGAGAAGGGAAAGGCCAGGCAAAAGCTGAAAAGAGAATTTACCAGCATCATAAAGCACTGTGGTCCTGGGTTTATGTGATCAGTGGGTATATAAGTGTCTTTTTTTTTTCCCTAGTTATACTTTGATATTTTGGAAGCCATTATATGGAATATAAATTTGGGGAATTCTCAAAAGTCTCCTGTCCCTCCAGAATATTAAGTGTTCTCTGTAGAGTTGGTGGGCTTTGGTCTGTAGTTTTCAAGGCTGTACTTTTCTCCTGTTTTCAAAGACGGCAACAACAAACGAGGAAGTCAAGTCGTCAGGTGCAGGTTCTGAAAAGCAGTTAGAGGCCAGGGAGCTTAGCTTGGGGTATGTTAATGTGGTATCCTGATCCAGCCTGTCAAAGAATTTGCCTCTGATCAGAGTGTATCTGCAGGACTGTGGTCAGTTTGGGGGTTTATATTTTAATAGGGAAGTGGACATATTAAAATAAGGCCCAGGGAGGAACTCCACGTATAAAGGAGAAAAGGTGTCTGGACTGTCTGGGATCTTTTGTACAAATACAACTCATTCATCCAAGCTAGAAACATATAATTATCCAGACTAGGGGGTTCAGCCCAGACTGACGCCCACTGAGCCATAACAGCTGTTAGAGCTGAAATAAAAGGGCCTTAAACTCAGACCTGCCCTGTACTGTTGAACTTGAGCTTCTGCATTAACCTCTCTGAGCTTCAGTTTCCTTATTTGCAAAAGAGAGATAATGCTGTTGCACAGGATTATTGAGAACTAAATGAGATCGTACCTGGATAGCATCTGCCGTATAGTAGGTCCACAACAAGCGTTGGCTCCGACACGCTTAACAGGCAACTTCTAAACAGCCATTGTTTAGAAGAACGAATAGAATGGGTAACATCTATCTAGTTATTCCTCTAACAAGTATTTATTGGAGACTACTGTATTTTGGGCACTGTTTAAGCTCTGGGTGTACCTACTCTCGTGGAACTTGCATTTACTAAACCAACAAATATATAATATCAAGCATTGATTAAGTGGTATGAAAGATAGCTGGGTAGAGAATGATGGAAGGTGTTAAAGAGTGGTTAGGAGAGACCTCTGAGGGGCTTACATTTGAGAAGACCTGAGAGAAGTGAGGGAGGCAGCCTTGTGAATATCTTAAGGAAGAGCTAATTCTAGAGAGAGGGAACTTGCCAGGACCTTGACATGAGAAAGGACTCGGCCACTTGGAGAAACAGCAAGGGAATGGAGAATGGAAAGAAAAGAGGCTGGAGAGACCACTTAAGGCCTCTAAGGCCGTGGTGATAAAGATTTCGGATTTGTGGTGTGATGGGAAGGTGTTGGGGGGGGGGGTTTGGAAAGGGAATTGAGGTGATCTGATGTAGCCCCCACCCATGGCATTTCATCTACTTTACCTTTTTTTTAACTTTTTATTTTGAATAGCTTTAGACTTGCAGAAGAGTTGCAAAAAATAGAAGTCACACTCACACAAATGAGTACAAGTAAAATGGGGAAGATGGGTATTGTATCAACATTAGTATCCTGGTTATGCTACTATGCTATAATTTTGCAAAATAGTACCATTGGGGGAAACTAGGCAAAGTGTGGAAGGAATCTCTGTATTATTTTTTACCACTGCATGTGAATCTACAATTATCTCAATAAAATTTTAAATTAAAAAAATAGTAGAGAGCTCTTATATACCCTTTACCCCGTTTCCCTTGGTATTAACATCTTATGTAACCATAGTACATTGGCCAAAATTAAGAAGTTAATATTGGCACAATACTAGACTTTATCTGGATTTCTCCAGTTTTCCTACTAACGCCGCTTTTCAGTTCCAGGATCCAACCCACACCCCACGTCGCACTCAGTTCTTCTCTAGCCTCGCTCTTACCCAGTCTGTGGCAGTTCTTAGTCTTTCCTTATCTTTCATGACATTGATACTTTTGAAGAGTACTGATCAGTTACTTGTAGAATGTCCCTCAGTTTGGGTTTGTCTGATGTTTTCTCATGATTAGATTGAGGTTAGTGCATTTTGGGGAAGGATATCACAGAAATGGTGTGCTTTTCTCAGTACTTCACGATTGGCAGGTATGTAATGCTGATATTTTACTAAAGAGGTAGGAAAAGGAAGTATCTGACTTAAATAACTTTGGGAAATAATGTTTGATTGGACATTGTGAGGCTAAAGACAAGAAGAACTGTACACTACCAGCCCAGTGTTTCAGTTGGTAAGTTTGTTTATTAGACTGGGAGCAGGGGAAGAGAGAGGAGGAGTCTGAGTTAGCAATTCTGAAATTATATTTATTCTAGGATTGAACCAGAAGTAAATATATTGGAAATAATGAGAGCCAGGTTTCTCAGGGTTAAAAAAGAAGTGACGAAAAGAATTCTCAGTAAGCAAAGGGGAAACGCTAGAATGAAGGAACCCTGTGGTGCTGGATGGGAGTTGGAGGTCTTGGCTGGCACTCGATACAGAGATGTGTGTGCGTGTATATACAGGAGTTTGTATAAATACATAAATTTCTAACTCTTTCTGCTGAGATGGCCCAGCACCACCTTATCCAAGCGATCAAGATTATCATCACTAGTAATAAGACATACTGACATCATAATGCATGTTTTTTTCTTTTTTTTAAGATTTATTTTTCCTTTTTCTCCTAAAGCCCCCCAGTACATAGTTGCGTATTTTTTTTTTAATTGTGGGTCCTTCTAGTTGTGGCATGTGGGACACCACCTCAGCACAGCTTGATGAGCAGTGCCATGTCTGCGCCCAGGATCCGAACCGGCGAAACTCTGGGCCGCCAAAGCTGAGTGCGCAAACTTAACCACTCAGCCACAGGGCCGGCCCTTGTTTTTAAAAAGTAGTTGTGAGGAGAGCAGGCTGTAGGGGTAAGGACTGGGTGTGGAGGCCCTTGCGATGAGAGTGAGTGACTGGACTAGGTTGGCCGTGGTGAAGACACAGTGAGCAGGGTGAGATTCTGGATGTTCGATTCTGCATCTGTTTGAAGATTGGATTGACGGGATTTGTTGATGGATTGGATCGGATAAGGGGCCTGAGAGAGAATGACATCAAGATTGCCACCTGGGTTTGGCTTGAACAGCGGGATGAATGACTGTGCTAGTTCCCAGTGGGGAAAGACTGCAGAAGAAGCAGGTTCAAAGAGAGCAAATCAAGAGTGTGGTTTTAGACACGTGATATCTGAGATGTCTTTCAGTCATCTAAATGGAGATGTTGGATAAGTGGGGAAATAGGTATAAACCAGGGAGCTACCAGGATACAGAATGAATCAGTTTATGCATCGTGTGTAGCAAACTGCTCCTCAAACTTTAGTGGGCTTACAAATCCCCTAGAGCTTAATTACAACAGAGATTCCTGGGCCTCCCAGGGATTCTGATTCAGCAGATCCGAGGTAGAGCCGAGAATTTGCATTTCTAACAATTTTGCAGGTGATGCTGATGCTGCTGGTCTTCCAAGCCTGTTTTGAACAGAACTTGGGGCTGGCCTTTTCCCCTGTGTATTCCGTTTTTCCTTCCTCTCTCTCAAAGAAGGCAAAATATCATACTCTGGAGGACAGGTGACTGAAAGCCGTATGCCTCAAGTAATTATTTCTTTTTAAAACAGATAACCTGAGTTTCCTTTACTTTATTTTGCCTAAAATCACAGCATGAGTGAAGGGCAGAGTCAGAATTTGAACTCAAATCTCCTGAGTGCTTTGCATTATACCCTCTGCCATATGCAGGACGCTCAACCTTAGACAAGTCTTTAAGCTCTCCCTCTGTTTCCTGCCTGGCTCAAAAGAGATGGTACACGTGAAAGTGCCATGCGAACTCTAACACAGCGTACCCCTGTGAGGGTCCCATCATCACCATTTCAGACGGGGTCAGTGTTTGTCAGTGTGCCTGACCCTTCTGATCTGGGAGCAGTAAGGACTCAGCTCTGATTGTGGACTGAGCCTCCCTGGAGAGAATGCGTGCGGTATAACGAGTTCCTCTGTGCTCTAGAATATGTTCCTTTGGTCTTTGTTTTAGAAATTGCCCCCATGGTGATCAAAACCACAAAGGCTTTCAAAAACAGATTATCATGCCTCTCATCTGAGCACACATGGTATGGCGGGGGACAATTAGGGGGGAGACAGGGGGGAACTGACATTCTACTGACAGCATCTGCTTTGTTCCAGGCCCTTCACGTATTGAGAGAATCTTTACAGTTGCCCTGTGCATTATATAATATTCCCATTTTACGGATGAGGAGAGGCTCAGAGCCACCACCAGGAACTGGGGGAGCTTGAATTCTAACCCTGTTCCTTCTGGCTCAAAGCAGCTTTCACCTTGTGTCTGTTGCCTCAAGAGGAAAAGCGAAGCATAGGTACTTGGGCTCAGTTTTATATGATTCTACCTAAAAGCTTCAAGTTGAAGACCATGGGGAGGGTGAGCCCCACGAAAAGGCATGAAAACCTAAAAAAGTGGGGAAAACAAGATAAACGTATGGGCACCCTCCTTGGGACCTCTGGGAGTGGAAACCCCTGTCGGGAACTGCTGCCCCTGCCCTCTGTTTACATCCGCTTCAGGCTCCACCCTTCACCCAAGTCAGCTAAAGTGCCATTTGTTCAATCATTTAACAAACATTGATTGAAGCACCAGCCTGTGCTGGTCCCAGAAGGAAGACAGACCGTGGTTCCTCCCTCATGGCACTAAAGGCTGCAGTGGAGGAAGGGGGCAGGGAGAGTGTAAAAGAATGGACAAAAGCAGGATATATTAAACATGCAAGTACCATTTGACCCAGCAATTCCGCTTCTGGGTATACACACAAAAGAATTGAAAGCAGGGGAGCAGGTATCTGTACACCAATGTTCACAGCAACGTTATTCACAAGAGCCAAAAGGTGGAAGCAATGCAGGTGTCCATAGATGGACGCATGGATAAACCAAGTGTGGTCATCCATGGGATGCTATTCGGCCTTAAAAAGGAGTGGAATTTTGACACCTGCTACAACATGGAGAACCTCGAGGACATTATGCCAAGTTAAATAAGCCAGACATGAAAGGACAAATATTGTATGATTCCACTTACGTGAGGTACCTGTAGTAGTCAAATTCATAGAGACAGACAGCAGGACAGTGGTTACCAGGAGCTGGGGGAGGGGAGCATGGGGGGTTACTGTTTGCTGGTGTTGAGTTTCAGTTGGGATGATGAAAAAGTTCTGGAGATGAATAGTGATGCTGGTTGCATGACAATGAGTGTACTTAATGCCACTCAACTGTACTTAAAAATAGTTAAAATGCAGGGCTGGCCCCATGGCCGAGTGGTTAAGTTCACACACTCCGCTTTGGCGGCCCAGGGTTTTGCCGGTTCAAATCCTGGGTGTGGACATGTCACCACTCATCAGGCCATGCTGAAGCGGCATCCCACATGCCACAACTAGAAGGACCCATGCTAGAACACACAACTATGTACTGGGGGGCTTTGGGGAGAAAAAGGAAAAATAAAGTCTTTAAAAATAGTTAAAATGGTAAATTTTATGTTATGTATATTTTACCACAGTGAAAAAAAGTAACACATTTGGGGCTCTGTCTTGAAGAAAATGAAATGAAAATAGATTCATCTTACATTTAACCAACAAAAGGTAATATAAATAGGTACATGGCAGCTTTCATGGTAAGTACTACAGAAGTGCTCCCGGGAGCTGGGAGAGAAGAGAACAGGT
Organism: Equus quagga; assembly: GCF_021613505.1. Classification (NCBI taxonomy): domain Eukaryota; kingdom Metazoa; phylum Chordata; class Mammalia; order Perissodactyla; family Equidae; genus Equus; species Equus quagga. Next base: position 31,246,400 of record NC_060271.1, on the reverse strand, counting down.
GAACCTGCTCTGGGTAGTAGGTTAGGGAACCGGGACAGGCTTCCTCAAGAGAATGGCATTTAAAGCAAACCCTGAATGAGTCAGCTTGGTGACAGTGGGGTGGGTATGTGTGGAGGACAGAACATTGCTCGTGGAAGGAAGGAACAGCAAGGGAGGCCAGGAGCAACACAGGCCCTGGTGCAGCGGAGGCATCGCAAAGTTTGTGTGCAGAGCAGAGAGGAGGAGGCAGAGTGGGGAGGGGACGCTGGGCTTGCAGGGCCTTGCAAAGGATTTTAGGCTCCTCCCAGGAGTGAATGGAATCCACCAAAGGGTTTGAGCAAGCGATTTTTATTTCTAATTTGCAAGCCCACTGACTTAGTTGAGACTAAGTAGAAAGAGAAGGAAATAAAAATTTATTGAGAGATTACTCTGAACTAGTTAGCTGCTTCACCTACCATTCAGCTGTCATTAAGCATAACACGTGGCACAGACGAGGTGCTCGATGATGATCCAGAGGGTTGAGTTTACAGACGAGGCTCAGGCTGATGAAGCCATTTGACCCAAGATAGTGCCACATATGGGATCTGAGCTCTGTGCTTTAAAGGGTCCTTCCCTGGACCTCCTCTACGAGCTGTGCTCCCCCCCACGGGATGAGAAGGCCACGTGGCCCAGGAATTGTGCCAACCCAGAGCCCGGACCCCCTTCCAACCCAGACCGTTAAGTGCCCAAACCCCACATTTCCTTGCTTAAGTGACACCAGCTCTCTCCCAGAGCCTCTTCTGAGGGTCCCTCCTCCTGAGAACACTGGTATATGGACCCCTAGGCCCACAGGGTGGCACAGGGGCAGCTGGACGTGGGAGTGCACCTTTGGAGCTGTGACTGGTGTGTCCTCCCCGGGGAGCCTGAGGCCCTTGTGCCGCAGGGCAGAGCCCAGCACAGTCTTCTGTTGTGGCTGCAAACCTTTTAACAAACATTCTCTGCCACGTCTGGAGGCCGGAAGTCTGAAATGGGTCTCAGTGGCTGTAATCTGGGTGGTGGCGGGGCTGCCCTCCTTTCTGGAGGCTCCAGGAGAATCCACATACTTGCCTTTTCCAGCTTCTAGAGGCCACCCTTGTGCCTTGGCCCGGGGCCCCCTTCCTCCCTCTTTGAAGCCAGTAATCGTATCACTCCAACCTCTGCTTCCATCCTCATGTCTTCTCTGACTCTGATTCTTCTGCCTCCCTCTTTCACTTGTAAGGAAGGACCCTTGTGATTACATTGGGCCCACCCCAATAATCCAGGACAATCTCCCTATCTCAAGGTCAGGGGATGAGCAGTCTTAATTCCCCCTCGCCACTAAAGCAGCACACTCACAGGCTGCAGGCATTAGGCTGTAGACATCTTGGGCAAAGGGGGCATCATTCTGCCTACCACAGGTGGGAAGAGAAGCGGGCAGGTCAGGGGCCACTTTTCCTTATGCCACCATATGCCCAAGAACTCTGGGAATTCTAAACTCATCCCAGCCTTCCAGTCATCATGAAGGTATATTTATCAAGGTAGGAGAATAGGATAGGAACTGTTTTAATGGTTTGTTAGTTTAACTGATAACTTTTAGATATTTAGACATATGGTGTATGGGCCTCCATTTGTACCCGTACCACTGGCCCTGCAAATACTAGGGGTAGGCCTAACCCAACGTCACATAACAAGCAAGTGTCCAAATTGGAACATACAAATTAGACCGCAGATCATGTTATTTCCACCACACAAGGCCACCTCTTCAAAGGCAACAGGCTGCCCCTACTGTCTTACTCAGTTCTGATACTGTGTGTCTCTCTCTGCCTCCCTGCTGGTGATAGGGCTGTCTGTCTTTGAACCTCCTGTCCAGAGCCTGGCTTCTTGAAGCTTCTGGAGCTGCAGTCCTCCTCTAACTAGTTTCCAGTCTGTTCGTACCTTATTCACACCAAGTTTGCCCTATGTGAATACTGTGGGTCATTCGAGTTCACTCCCATGTGGATTCCCCAGACAGTCAGCACCCTCACCAGGGATACGGAGACGGTTCACTCACTGTCCCTCCCCTCAAGGAGCTCGCAGTCTCCCGAGGGCGCCCGACAGTGAAATGGACAGTGACCACAGTGACGAGTACGAGGATAATCAGGGCAGATCTGGGGGTGGGGTCAGGCAGAGCCATTTCAGAGGAAGTGGTCCTCAGGCTGAGTCTTAACTAGACCAGGAGGCTGAGGGCTGGAATTTGGGGTTGAAAGAGTGGCATAGTCATAGGCCCTGAGCCTACAGCAGGGCAAGTTTGGGGAATCCCAAATTGGTCTTGATGACTAGATCAAAGAGCAGGAGGTGTGAGGAGGCAGAAACGAGGCTTAAATACTAGGAGCCAGATGGACAAGCGGCTTCATGAGGGGCCTTAATGTTGTTCTTCGCTTAGACTCGGTGCCAGCGAGGTGTCTGGTACACAGCAGGCGCTCAGTAAATATTTGCTGAGAAATGGAATGACGTGGAGTTCCTGCACACCACACAGAGGAACCTGCACTTTACATCCTGGAGGCCAGCGGTTCTCAACCCTGGCTGCACATTAGAATCACCTTGGGCGGCTTTAAAAACTAAAAATCTGTGCCCTATGCCAAACCAGTTTCATCTGAATCTCAGGATATGAGGACTTGGTGAGTCCAGATGGTCTTGAAAACTCCCTGGGTGATTCTAAGGTGCCTCCAGGGCGAGAATCAGGGCTTCAGGCCACAGGAGACCATGGAAGGGTTTTACCCGAAATCAGATTAACATGTTAGGAACGCCTGAATTGACAGCTCTGAGGGAAAGGAATGGGGCTGGCTGCAGAGGTGGTGGTTGTTGAGATGTTGTTTTAGTGATCCAGGTGGGAGAGAATGCAAGCCCCAAGAAAGGAGATGCACGAAGCAAGTGGATTTTGAAAGAGGTTAGAAAGATACAATCAATAGGATCCAGTGACTGGGCATAGATGGGTAAGAACCTAGGATCGCCCCCTGGCTTCCGGCTTGGGCAACTAAGGTGAATAATGGTGCAGTTTCCTGGAAGTGGATGTATGGGCAGAGACAGGGTTAGGGAAGATTTCCTGCCTTAAACCTAACAGGCCTCCACCAACAGCTGTCTGCTCTCTCACTGGCCTTCTGACTGGTAATCCCCAGCCTTTCCCTCATCTTCACCTTGCCTCAGGCCCTGCGTAGTTCCAGCTGCTTCTTTTTTTCTTTACCACCTTCACTGTCCACTTGTGGGGGTGGGCACTTCTCCCGCAAAATCTGGCTGCCGACAGCGAACACGGCTCTTTAGCTCCTCTCCTCTGTGCTGCCCCAAAGACACTCTCTGGGCCTGTTTTCTTTAAAAAAATAAAAGGGGGCTACAGGAATAGGGGGCAGCAGGGAGAACGTTTCCCCTACTGTTATCAAAGAAACACTCATTTAAGAACATTTGGAAAATACTAAAAAAAAAATCACTTACCTCATACCTAATTCCACATAAGTCTGGTCACTGCCATCATTCTGGGGTGTTTCCTGCCCCCCTCCCCTTTTTCACAAGACATAAATTATTTTGTTTTGTTCCTTTTATAGTTGTAATCATACTGGTGAAACTGAACTGACTATGAAAATAACGAGGCAGCTTAAGGGAGACAGTTTGAGTGTGGTGCAGAGAAAGCAATAGAAAAATATACCCAGTGGAGGCAAGGGCATGGAAACAGGCACTCACAAAGTGTCGGCAGGCATGTACATTCGTAGAGGCGTTTCAGAGGGCAATTTGACAATATCTATCAAAATCTCGTATGTGTGACCTTGACCCCATAATTCTACTTAGAATTATCCTATGGAAAACAAGTGTTCAAATGCACAGATTTAGGTGAACGAGGATGTTTGGAGCATCAATTTTTTAATAAAACAAGGAAAAGCTGGAGCTCTAAATGTTTATAAGGAGATAAATAAATTACAGAATGTCTATGGAAACGGAGTACCACACTGACATGGAAAGTGCTCCACAGCATATTGTTAAGTGGGGGGAAAACACGTTGCAGGATGGTATGTGGGAGCCCAGTTTGGTATTAGAGGCAGACACAAAGTGCTTATGTCTTGCGAGGCAGGCACTGAAGTGTGCACAGCCGGGACGTGAGGAGTGAATTGGCGGAGATGGGGACTCCAGAGGCCTGTCAGGGTTGCACTGAGACTCAGGCTCTGCAATGAGACTGCTGCTTCAGATCCCAGTTCTGCCTCTTACTAGCTGTGTGACCTTTGACAAGTCATTAGCCTGCTGTGCCCTCATTTTCTCACAAGTAAAATCGAGTAAAATAATTGTTCCTATCTCATAGGGTTGAAGTGGGAATTAAATTATTTAGTGCATGTATAACACTCAACAGTGCTTAAGCCTGTGAATATGCTTAATGAGTGTGACTAAATCAGAGATTCCTGAGTTTGCGTTCCGGCTTCGTCACTCATTGGGCAAATTTCTTAACTTCCCTGAGCCTCAGTTTCCCGCAGGGTAGTAGGGATTTGGGATAATAGCGTGTGAATATCTTGCTGGAGAAAGGGTCCCTGGCTGTAGTTCCTGGCCCCATTGCAGAGTTGGTAATACCAGTCTCTGGACTTTATCCCTGAGAGTGGATGCCATTAAGTCTCCAGCTGAGGGGGAGCACACTTGAGTGCTTCCAGGACTAGAGATCATGGAAGTCGGCTGCAGCAGCCCCAGTGCCGGAGGCCGGGCGGGAGAGTGGTGTGGATGTGGTAACAGGCAGAGGTCAGCTACTTCTCAGCTCCAGCCACACCTTGGCTGGTAGAGGCTGGGCCAAGAGCTGCAATCTTACTGTTGTTTAAGAGAAGTTGTGAAATCTCCTAATTTTTAACTCTTGGCAATTAGTTCAATTTTGTAAACACTGTGAGGGCAAACAAAATGTGGCAGCAGGCCATGTTTAGCCCATGAGCTGCCACTTTGCTATCTCTGCTCTAGTTTTTCTCTGCTTGGGTTAGCAAAATATTTACTAGGTGCCTGCTGTACCTATACTCCTTGCCTGGTCGTGTTTATTGTTCTGCAACCTCAGGTCTGCTGGTTCAGTGTTCCTACCAGGTATAATTCAATCTGGTGGGTTTGAAATGGTATTCCATTGTGGTTTTTATTTGCATTTCCCTGATTACTGAGATTGAACATCTTTTTATGTATCTGTAGAAGTTTCCTCTTCCTCAGTAGAATTTTTGTTTCAAGTCTTTGGATCATCCTCTGATTGCTGATGGATTTAGGGCTTCCCTAATGGAATTTTTCTTCTGAATAACGTCACACCCACAAGACTGGACTCCTTGTTCAGGTTGGAGGCTGTCTGCACATCTTAGGAGGCCCAGCACCAAACACAGTGCCTGCCACAGAGTAGGGGCTCAATAAATATTTGAATGAATCGAGTCCTGTTTCAAGAGTATATTTCTTTCTTTATTTTGCAGTTCTCGGCACAAGTATTTCTGATTTGGCTATCAACTTATTCAACAAGCACAACTCCCCCACTTTGATGAGAAAACAGACTGAGAGAGATTTGTTTGTGTCTTGCCCCATTCAAACCAGGAAGTAGAAAGAGGAACTGGCTGCTCTTACAGGAACAGTGATTCTTTTAGGTGATTAGGGAAGTGTCTTTTGAAAGGGGTTTTGGAGCTTGAGAGAGTGCAAGATTGAAACTGGGATAAGCAACTGCATAGAAATTATCCTGACAATGAGGCTGAGGAGGATAAGCCTGAGATGTGAGGCCCCCTTGGTAGCTGGTGCATATCATATTCATACCTGGGATTGAATGTGCACTTTTCCCCATGACATAGAGGGTCCTGCCTCCTTCACTGGTCAGTCACAAAGTGAAGCCTCTTTCCTGGTGAAGTGGGAAGAGCATTGTTTTCACAGCCAGAGACCTGGGGGCCAGTCCTAGTGGTTCCCGTTACCTCAACAAGCCTCAGTTTCTTTTTCTGTAAAATAGGGACAATAATATTCACCTCATCAAGGCTATCCTTTAAATGAGAAAACGTTTAAAGCACCCGCTTCTGCTAAGCATACTAAGTCTCCCATTTGATTTTTGTCGTTGTTACTATCACCAGCCTGCCTTCATCCTAGGTCGGAGGGGCCTCTTATCTGGTGAGGAGGGACCTAACACCATATTTGCACAGAATCAATCTGCTGTCTTCTTCTCTTAGGCATCTCTGCTCCCAGGAGTGGTCTTCCTAGGGATTTGCTGATCAAGCCTGGTCTTTGTCGCGGCGCTTTCACTGATTCTTGGTTACACAGCAATTTCTCTAGAGAGTAAGTTCCTTGAGGGCTGCGGGGTGGTCACGCTGCTTTGAATGAGGTGGTTCTGTATGGCTGGAGGTCATGCTGGTTTGAACATGGTGGTTCTCTATGGCTGGTTTTGCATCTGTGCTCAGATTACCTGCTTTTTGTCTTCAAGGTAGAAGAAAATGCCAGCCTCACAACCCCTTTAGTCAAAACCCACTGGAAGTATTGGCAGATGTGCTTATCAATTTCGGGGCTCCTTGACCAAGATTGGGGCGAGGGGGAAATACGCTGTGAGCATTGCCTTTTCCCTTGGCTCTCCTTCATATGCCCTCCACTCAAACCATACTTCATTTCCCCCAATACTGCAGACTCTATTGGACTCCAGTCCCTTCACACCTATGGTTGCTTCACCTGGGGTCCTTCCAGTTACTTCTCACCTGGCAAATTCCTTCCTTCTCATCCTTCAAGATGGAGGTCAAATGACCCCTCTCTGAAGCCCCCTCTGGCCCTCCAGGCAGCATTAGGCCTCTCTTCTTTGCAGATACTCATTCACTCACTCACTTGGTTAGCCACAGCTCAACAGAGGGTCTGCTGGGGGCCAGGCTGAGGCGACTGGGATTCATGAAAAAAAGAGTCCTTGCCTAAAGGAGTTCTAGGCTAGCAGGAGAGACAGACCCAAGCATGCAGACAGACGTGTTGACTGTACCATGGAAGCTCTGAGGGGAGTGCCTTACTGGCTTTGAGGGACAGAGGACAGGAAAGGTTCCTGAAGGCGGTGACACCTGTGTGCTAAGAATGTGTGGTATCCAGGCGGAGGGACTGGCAAAGGGCACAGAGGAGAGAAATAATGTGGTGCAAGCAGGACAAAGGCAAGCAGTTGATTTTGCAGGGACATAGGTGAGGGCCAGAAAATGTAGGACTTTCTAATAGGTTCAACCATATGAAATTGTCATTTTTGTAGGTCCAAACAAAAGTAGTCAGATATCATCAATTTCATATGGTTCAAGCTAATATGTCACCCTGAAGATCTTATATCTTAGTGTTTCCCAAACTTCTGACATTCCTCAGCCACCTTCATGATTTTTACCTTCCATGAGTTCCTAGCTACTAAGTATCCACTTAATTTTTATTGAAAGAGGCTCCCTTTTTTTACTTAATTTATTTTAAAAGGAAACTTTATGTCAAAATGAAAAAAAGTCACTCGACATAGAAAGAAGCTAATTGTAAAAAGAAACTCAATGAAAACAAAACTCTTATTAGATCCTCTTGCCCACTATGCTCTGCCTAAAACGTTCCCCTCCCACAAATAAAAGGGGCCTGAGCCATTGTTAGAGGCGTGTGCGGTCAGACAGTTTGAGAGAGTCGACCTCAAGGTGTGAGGGCCCAAGAAGCTTTGTGGCAGTAGGAATTTAGAGGAGAGGATAGAATCAAGAAATGTTTGGGAATGAAAATCACTAGGATTAGTTTGATGTGGTAGGAGAGAAAAGAGAAGTCAAGGTTTCCAGGTTTCTAGCCTGGAAGGCTTGGGGGTAGATGATGGTGCCAGCTATAGACGTGGTAAACAGTGATTTAGGGAGGAAGATGATGAGGTAAATTTTGCACGTCTTGTATTTGAGATGCCCAAGAAAAAGCCAGGGTGAGGGTTCAGAGCAGAGCCATTGTGTACAGACAGTCCTTGAGGCTGATGGTGTGAGCCCCCTAATAGAGGAGCAATGGAGGCAGCCATTTTGGTGAGTGTGCTTTGCTGCAAATCTTCCCAGCCTAAGAATAGATCTTTGCCCTCCCCTATGGAGGAATAGACGCAGGTCCCAGGAGGCAGCAGTGTGCTTAATCATCTCTGTCTCAACAGCTCCTTGCCCACCAGAGGAGAGTAGATTTAAGGAGAAGATGGCAAGTTCCATCTTGAACCTGCTAGAGTTCTAGAGCCATGGGGGGCATCCAGGTGGAAATGTCCATCCAGACAGATTCTGAACTCTATCCAGGCAATCTGAAGTTTGAGACTAACCCTATAGATTTGGGAATTACAAGCATATAGGTGGTGGTAGAAACCGTGAGAGTGGAGGAGAACACCCAAAGTGTATCATAAAAGTAACAGGCCCAGGACTAAACCCAGAGGAAATGTAGCATGAAGGGGAGAGAAGTGGTGGAAAAGGAACAGAATCAGGAGAGGGAAATGTCATGGAAGCCAACAGAATGGAGTTTCCCGGAGAGGAGAAATCACCAATGTCAGATAGAGCAGAGAGGTGTGCCACGATAAAAACACCTTCAGGTGTTGCAATTGGGGTTTTACTGCTGACCTTAGAAAAGTTGTTTTCAGTAGAGTGGTGAGAATAGAAGCCAACATTCATATTGGATTGAGAAGATGAACAAGCATAGATGTCAAATGTAGACTGTAGGGGCTGGCCCCGTGGCCGAGTGGTTAGGTTCGCGCACTTCGCTGCAGGTGGCCCAGTGTTTCATTGGTTCGGATCCTGGGCATGGACATGGCACTGCTCATCAAGCCACGCTGAGGCGGTGTCCCACGTGCCACAACTAGAAGGACCTACAACAAAGAATATACAACTATGTACCGGGGGGCTTTGGGAAGAAAAAGGAAAAAAATAAAATCTTAAAAAAAAATGTAGACTGTGTTCTGGGGAAGGTATAACATACCTTTGTTATTTATTCATTCAACAAATGTTTATTGACTGCCTCCTATGTGCCAGGCACTATTCTAGGTGGTAATGAATAAAGCACGGAACAAGAAGTTCCCGCTTTCATGGCGCTTACATTCTAGGGGTGGGGAGAGAGAGAATACACAATAAGCAGGTGGAGATAAGTTCTCTGAAGAAAATGAAGTGACAGAGGGGTGGGTGTATGCTATTTTATATAAGGGATTAAGTAAAGTCTGTCTGATCAGGTGACTGTTAAAGGGATTGTTGAGTTTGTTTTAAAGCACAGTATCAGATTAATTGCAGTCCTTAATTCTTTTTTTTTTTTCTTTTGAGGAAGACTAGCCATGAGCTAACTGCTGTCAATTCTCTTTTCACTGAGGAAGACTGGCCCTGAGCTAACATCCGTGCCCATCTTCCTCTACTTTATATGTAGGACGCCTACCACAGCATGGCTTGCCAAGCGGTGCCTTGTCCACACCCGGGATCCCAACTGGCGAACCCCGGGCCGCCGAATCAGAACATGCGCACTTAACCGCTGCACCACTAGGCCAGCCCTGTAGTCCTTAATTCTTGATACATTGTCTACAGTGTTAAAATAATTAGTTTAGGTCATACCACTCCACTACCTAGGATCCATAAAACTTTACAATCAAATACAAATTCTCTACCATGTCCTCTAAGGCCTTCAATAATCTGCCTTCCTCACCAAATTCATCTGGTACTACCTTTTCCCTTTCTCATTCCACTCCAGCCATACACACCAAAGATGAATTGAATGAATGAATGAATGAATGAATGAATGAATGAAATGTGTCACTTGTATGGTGTCTTCCCAGGTGGCTTCTCTGGCAACAGGCAGCAAGCCAATTTAAGGTCAAAGAGCTCGAGCTTTGGTGCCAGACAAACCTGGCTTTGACTCTTGGCTGGGCTGCTTACAAGTTCTGTGACCTTGGGTGTGTCCAAATCCTCAGTTTCCTCATTTGTGAAATGGAGATTATATGGTATCTATATTGCAGGATTGTTTTAAGGATAAAGTTGATAGTTAACACAAATTGCTTAGCATAATGCCTGGCACGCTGTAAATGCCAAGAATCGGTAGTATTATTATCATCATTGCTACTGTTATTACTTTGACCGATTAGTCCTCCTCAGTTAGCAGATGAGGAACCAGGCTTGGCCAGAGCTGTGCGGTGAGTCTCAGGGGTGCAGGAGGGGTGGTGTGCGGCCAGTGTGGGCTTTGGAGCTGAGCAGACCTTGGTTCACATTTTAGACTTGTAACTTGCTGCATTTGAGCTAGTTGCTCAGCCTCTCTGAGCCTCGGGTTCTCTGTCCTTAAAATGCCTCATGAGATGGTTGGAAGGTGGAGAGAGGATGCACATAAAGGTAGCGCAGAGCTGGGCGCCCTAGAAGCCGCTCTTCAGGCAAGCAGCAGCTGTCCTTCCCGATGCTGCTGTGGGGCTGCTTTCTTAATCTTCTCTACATAACCCGGGAGGTATTAATTTTTTCTTTCTTCCTAAAGAGAGGGAGGGAGACACAGACCTCTCTGAGAATTTGTAATCTGTTGGCATTCAAACTCGGAGGGTTCATAGACCCCTGCTAACACTCGGGGGAGAAGATTTAATCAGTCCAGACTTAATGCAATCTGTCGACCTCTCCATCTTCCTCTCTCCTCCTCCCCTTTCTTTCTCTTTCTGGTCTGGCCCCATCAGTTCCAGGCTAGCTGCCTTTAGCTCACACTTTTTCTAACAACTTCCTTCCAAGGGCATTCTCAACAAAGGCCACAACCACACTCAGTTTCTGGGGCCCAGGGCATGGTGTCACTTAAATTTCCTAAGCACCAATGTCCTTATCTATAAAATACGTAGTTAGGATTAGTTAAACTAACAGGATTGGCTGATCACACTGTGCCAGGTGTGTTCACACACAGTCTCGTTTAATCCCCACAACAATGCTGTGAGGTAGCTCTTTCATCCACCTCCGTCAACATTTATTGAGTGCCTACTGTGTTCTAGGTACTGTTTAGCGACAGTGATGCCTCATGGAGCTTACATATCGGGAAGGGACTATAAAAACAGGAACCACTAAATAAGATAATTTCAAACTGTGATAAATGTAACAAAAATAAAACAAAGAGCTAAGGGAAAGTGTTTCTGTTACTAGCTAGATACAATTTATATAAATTCATGGAGTATAAAAGTATCAAAGTGTATACCTGTTACTTTTTGGTTTTTATGGAAGCTTGTTTTCCTGGTAAGTACAGATTCTCAGCGGCTGCTTTCCATGGGCTGTATAGAATGCTGCAGCCGCCCCCTTAGCCAAAGGGCCTCAGGGGTTTTTCTGGCCTGATATACTTAAGTTGTTAGTGGAGAATTTGGTCCAATGTCAAGGCAGTCTATAAAAGGTGTGGATTTTGAACCTCAGACACCGTTCCCTGGAGCTGGCAGTCTCCACTTGTACTACTGTATTTGAGGAGGGCGAATTGAGCCTTTGAAACCCAGAAAGATGTCATCCCTAAGTAAATAACCAGCTGAGCATGTTTGAAGGATGTGAAACAAAGATGAATGCAGTCAATTCAGAAAAATGAGCCCACCGGGGAAGAGAACAGTGGCTACAACTGTGCAGAACAAAACTGCCCAGATGGAGGGTTTTATGTTCCCCTTTAGAGCAGAACACAATATTCTCTTTACCAAGGCAATGAATTTTCCCTGATAATTGCTGCTTTTAGAAAAATATCTACTGGGGGCCAGCCCTGTGGCCAAGTGGTTAAGTTCATGTGCTCCGCTTCAGCAGCCCCAGGTTCACTAGTTTGGATTCTGGGTGCAGACCTACACACTGCTCATCAAGCCGTGCTGTGGTGGCATCCTACACAGAAGAATTAAAATGACCTACAACTAGAATATACAAGTATCTACTGGGGGATTGGGGAGAAAAAAAATACCTACTGTATGCCAGTGTTTAACATAACATATTATAAGCCTCACAAGAAATATATGAAGTAGGAGGAAACAATTTCAGCCATTTTAGGTGACTTGACCAGGAGCCATAGTTAGTACTGGTAGAGTTGGGGTTTGGAACTCAGGTTATCACTGAACCCCAACCCTCTGTCCTTTATACCTACCATCCAACCAACCTTAGATGCTGCCTACTTGGTAGGCTAGAGGAGCGGCTGAGCCCAGGCCAGGAGAGGTCCAAGGGGGAGCCCTCCACCCACCAGTATTCCTCACTCAACACACTGTCCAGCCCACAGAATCTCACTCGCCCATTGCATGACAGGCAAGGACTTCCGTCACTATTGAGGACAAGATGGTTGGTGGTTTTTGTTTTTTCACTTGTCTTTCAGTGTTTTAAATGACTCTAGCACCAGCCAGCCTGGGATTGCTCTTTTCCAAAGTTAAAATACCTTTAGGTTATTTTCATTATAAAAGTAGATCATACTTGTTGCAAAAACTCAAAAGTGTGCATAGCAGAAGATGAGAGCCTCCCTGGCCATCTTTCTTCCCTAGGCTAGCCTTACACATGCCTTCTGAGCAGAATAAGATGGGTCTCTTCATTCTTCTCACAGGGGGCTCTAAAGCGCTGGTTAAGAGACCTAGAGAGTCCTCCTCAAGGTTTCAGATGATACTCTGGGCTAGCCTTAAGTAAGTAATATTTAGCTCAGTTTTCAACAGACCTTCATGAAATGTCACCCGTGTGCTAGATATTACTGATCCAAGATGGAGAAAACAGCCTGTGACCTTAGGGAACTCATTCTGGTGTTGAACATCTTGTGTAAACCACGGATTGCAATGGTAATCCCTTAGTGAACACAGACAGAGTACCATTTTTAGAACTGGTTCAAAACTTTGTTTTTAGTCAGAATGACACATACATAATGAACTGATCAGAGAAGTATTCATATATTCAAGTGTAAGAGTTCTTTACTTTGTAGGTAAACCTGACTCAGGCTGACATAGATGGGGTGGCAGGGTGGGGAGCACCCTCTCCAGTAGCCCCCAGCAACATGCATTATTTCTTTTCATTCTGATTGTTAATATCTCCCTGGGTAACATGCGCAAAATGTTCCAGTGTCCTGAGTATATGCCAGGTCAGTTAGTCAGCAATTCTGCTTCAAGAATCGGTCTGTTTTCCATTACAGCAATGCTACATTTTCAAAAATGGAAGGAATTTAAAGTGTAGAAGCATTTGCTGTGCAGAGGAGGGAGACTTTAGGGCCAGCACTGGAATCCAAGCCTCCTCACACCAGGGCGATGCCTCTTCCATTGCACCCACAGCTGAGTCTTAGGGCCCCAGCTGGGGGGTCATTAATCTTGTGTGGACTTTTTACCCAGTGCTGATTTTATCGGCTGGATCGTGCTGGGCAGAGAGATTTAAAGTTGGATCCGTTGGTCACTGCACTTGATAAACAAACAGCCCAGTGGCAAGACAAAAGAATAAATTGACAATTTATCTACACCCTGAAAGGGGTCCGTTTTGAAGGGAGGGGCACCAAGCAGAGGGGTGGGAACAAAGCAGGGAGGCTTCTCAGCTAGCCAAGGAATGAAAGCTCATTCGAGCAAATAATTCATGTGAAGTTTCTTTTTCTTTTTCCAGAGCCGGGACCTGGAAGAGCCTCTGGGCTTTTCCGCTTTGGTGACAGGTGAGGTTAGGTACGTTGCCAAGTTGCTGCTGGAGATCAGATTAGGATCTAATCTCATCACAAGAGATGTAATTAATGCTACTATTTTAAGTCACTTCTCAATGGTTTAGTTCTTTTTAATAGCAATAATAGTAACTAAAATTTAGTGCTTCTAGCATGAGGTAAGTGCCCTCAAGATGGTGTCTTGGGCTGGTCTGACTCAGGCTGTACTGAATTCAGGCCCAATTTCAGAGGAAATAGCCATTCATTCATTCAAGAAATATTTGCTTGGTGCCTATGTACCAGACAGTGTTTGGGGGGGAAATGAGACACACCGGCTATTATCTCATGTCGCTAAACTGTTTTGACTTTTGACAAATCTCTTTCTCTCTGGGGTTCCATTCCTCGACCTTATTCAAAGATGCACACTCACAGGGGACCTAGACTTTTTAGATTCAAATTCCAGCTTCACTTCTTTGCTGTTATGTGACCACATGCAAGCTGAGTTGGTCTCCCTGAGCCTCAGTTTCCTCGTCTGTAAAATGGGGATCATAGAACTCGTTTCATTGGGTTGTACTGAGGGTAACATCAAAATAGCCCGACCACTGGCGCTTCGTGCTCTCGACCCGGGCCGGGCGCCGTCGTTACCCCGCGGATCCCGATTGGCGGCCGGGCCTGCACCGCGGACAGGTGCTCCGCGGGGCGTGCTCGCAGCCCCGGGCGGGAGGGGGCGTCAGGCTTTCCAAGGCCGGGGGCCGGCGCCGAGACTCCGCGGAGGCCCTCCCGGCCCGGGCTGCCCAGCGGCAGGGCGCGGAGCGCGCGGCCCCAGCGGCCCCTCGGGGCGCACCGCGCCGTCCCGGGGGAGGGGCCCCCAGCCCCCGCCCCGCGCCCGCCGAGCCCGGAAGGGGCCGGTCGCGCTTCCGTCTCCGCCGGGGAGGCC
>NC_060271.1:31227330-31231566 GCF_021613505.1 Equus quagga | reverse complement strand
CGGTGGGAGGGACGGCGGGCGGCTCCGCGTGCCAGCGCCGCGGTGCCCCGGAGCGCGGCCCCGGCTCTGCCGTCCCGGCGTCTGCGGGCGCGATCGGGCGGCGGGGACGGTCCTGCGGCGCGGGGTGCGCGCGGCGCGGCGGCTGCTCCTGCGCCGCCTCCAGACGCTCCGGGACTTTCCGGCTCCGCGGTGGACGTGGGCCTCCTCGCCTTCCCCGGAAAGCCCTCTCCCAGCAAAACAAAATGAACCCCGCGCCGCCTCGCTCTGTGCGCCCCTCACAACTTAGGACGTAGTCGGGAGAAAAACAAAATTAGAAGTTGCGGCCGGATTTCCATCTGGCCTTGAGAGAAAGGTGAGCGCTACCCTCTCTCGTCGCTGCGAGGGATGGGCAACCATTTTTAATGGTGCTCAGCTAGTTTTGCTTTAACTGTTTTCTTAAGTTCAATGCATTCTTCTTCCCGTCCGACTCTCTGTTATCCAGCTTCCTGGTGGCTGGGAGAGCGTCTTGGGGGTGTTAGATTTTTTTTCAAAATTGAAATACAGCGATGAAGACGCTTAGGGTCTTTGACATTCCCCGTCAGCGTTCTGGCTCGAGCGCACAGTTCCCGAGAGTTGGCTCTGCAGCTCCGGGGCGCCGATGTGAAGAGGAAGTCATCCAGGGTGGCAGCGGGGATGAAGCGTTGGCGGAGGTTTGGGTTCTGATCCGTTTGCCGGCCGTGGACGTGGGGGACGTTTCTTGCTGAGCCTGTTCCCTCACCTGCTTCTTCCCAGGACGAAACTGAAAAGAGGAAGCGCCAGGCTCATAGGACATGCTCAGTAGCTACTAATTGCCACTCTACAATTTTTCTTGAGGGGCCCCCTTTCTTTTCACGTATTCCCAGCCTTTCATAGGTGAGGGGTTTCCCCCTCCACTTCTACAGGCTGCAACACAGCCTCTCACCATCAGACCACTTTTTAACTCTTCTCATGTATACCAAGCTCAAAGGTCCACTTCTTCAGGAAGCCATTTTAGTTTTAAATCTGTGAAAACTTAAATGCTTTCAACTGCTTTGTGTTATATTTTCTATTGTGGCTTCAGAACCTAGTAGCCAGGAATATTTACGAGTTTCTTTTTACAATAATCCTTTGTGGACATGTAATAAATGGTCATTATTCCTGAGTACTAGTTGGTTTCCTAAACTTCGTAGGTTTGTGACTGATTTTTAAAACCTTAAAGCAATATTATGTAAATCCTCTACCGATTTGGTCTTTATTTCTATGAGGTTAAAAACAAATGCAGCATGTAGTATCTATTGTCATTTTTCCTTTCAGATTTTGAAGTAGCTTTCCTAGTAGTTGATGTGCATGAAATTTCAAATTAGGAAAAGATTTGTTTGGCTTTTCTTCCTACTTGAACTATTAGTGATTATTGTGAGTATTTGGGCTTTCTCTTCCCATATAGAAAATCACTCTTAACTTGTGGCTTTGCATTATGAAGTAAGCACTATGAAGATGAGAGAATGTTGAGAGGTTATTTTTGCAAAGAGCACAATAGTTCACATTCAGAAATGAGCTAACTGCAAAGGGGAAACTGCAAGCTGGCACACTGGCCTTCTTCTCAACCTTCTGTTAACCCAACAAGCTCCTACAGGTTGTTCTTGAAATTGCAAGATGATTATATAGCAGTACTGAATCTGCAAGTAAATCTTGATTTCAAACCATTATTAGCCAAAGGGTTGATTCCACACCTACGTTCATGGATTTTTCTGGTATTAAACATTGGTGTTGAAACTGTCACGCTGTTTTCGCTGTAAGTCCATCTGTGTATGAGCTAGGCTTACTTGGGGAAAAGGTGTCAGGCTGACCAGGGTCACTTGGTTCCTATTATTAAATTGGAAACAATTTTCATTGCTCGTAAAGTTACCTGTCCTGAGTTAGATTTTGAATGTGAAAACTACCAAGAACACAGTTGGATGGCAAAGTGGAGAATGAGGGGTCCACATTACGAACATCTTTTGCTCTTTGGGTTGAAGGAGTGTGCAGAGGACAACCGAGATTCCAAAGCATGTATGTGCAAATGTTTGACATTTCTCATAACCTGTTATCACTTCTTGCAAACTCTACAATTGGTCCCTTGGTTTGACAACAGCAAGTTTCCATCTATCTGAGGATGCCCAAATGCTTTTACCTTGGTATTGCTTTCTTCTTTCTTGAACCTCATTGAAAATAGAGGGGCTCTGAAGCCCTTTTTCTTTTATGTTGGGCTAAATCAGTTTGAAGATCCCCAGGATTTTAGTTTTGTCTGCTTTTAAATTGCCCCTTTTAACCCAAATCAAAGCAGGAAGGCAGCATGCGCACTTCCAGTTAGTGCTAGGCTCTGAGATGAACACAGCCTCAGTGACTTCTGACCCATCCTTATATGTTGACTTTGTAGAGGTCCTGGGACTCTTTGTCCCCATGGTGACCTCCTTTACTTTATGGACTGTAAACTGTCTAACAAGCTAATACAGAGGAGGAGCTCTTCTGCTCTGTTTCAGGCATGCTAAGAGGCACATGAGCTACTGCTCTGTTTTCTTTTCCTAGTTTATAAGGACAGGGTCATGTTGGATGTTTCTCCTGGCTTTGTAGTACGTGCTGTGGTAGACACACTCGACTTACTAGCTCGTTAGGCAAATGACCTAACCTCACTGAGCTCGATTTCAATATCTGTAAAATGGGGAGAATAATATCCACTTTATAGGGTTGTTTAATGTGGACGAAATGAAGTAACACATGTAAGAACTTAGTATAGTAGTCGACACACAGTAGGTGGTATATAAATGCCTTCCAGGGAATGACATTAGGGGAGACAACCTGTTTTTAACCTTTACAGTGATTCTAAATTTTCCTTTAAGAAAAGGAATTGGCATTAATCTTCGCACCCGTAGCTTGGGTGACAAGAAATTCACATAAACTTCCTCCTGAGTTGGATAATGGTGATCGGATTTGAAGTGGAGGGTAATTTTCACTCAACTCTGAAGGTGAAGCTCCCTAGGTACACCACTTGGCTTCTCATTTGTTCCCAGTCAAACAAGATTATCACTTTGATCCAATTGCTCTGCCTAGCGACCACGTTCAGTAATTATTGAAGTAGAATGACCAGAAAAGCATACTTACTACTCCACCTAATAGCAATATGACACGCTAATTATAGCCTGGGCTACACATGGAAAAAGAACAGATCTTGTTATCTAATGTTTAAATGTAAAGGTAGTCACAGTTACCTGTTTTGAACTGCTTGTACTTGGCAGCCCTTCTCGGACGGTCAGTATCTTTATGTCCACATAAACATCTAAAGAAAGGCATAGCCAGTCGTGCTCTGGGTAGAAATGAAGCAAGTAGGAATTGGCTGGGGAATACGTGCTTGAGGATCAAGGGTAGACATTTAAAGAGCTGTCAGTTGATGAATGAAATGATTAATCATAGGCATTTATTGAGCTTTTTGAGTGTTCCAGGCACTATGGCTAAGGATGTGCATGGTTTGTCTCAGTGAATCCTCACAGCTTGTGCAGTAGAGACAGGGTCCAGTTCCTACTGTGCAGATGAAGTAACTGAGGTTCAAAGAGGTCACCGACTTGCCCAAGATCACCAGGGAAGGAGGCGACAGAGCCAAACTGAAGCCTGTCTCTAACTCCGGAACTCTGTCTTAACAGCCCTTCTATCCTGATTTTGACCTAGTTTTAGAGACTACAGAAGGGAAATGTGGCCAAACCCAGATCGCTTTTCTAATCTACCCAGACATTTTGTGTTCACCATTTGCAACAGCAAAGCTCTGCTTCTGGCAACTTGAAATTGGTCTTGGCTTCCCACTTCTGTCCAAAAACCAATTCTGTTAAACACTGGGACTCTTCCTGGAAACACGATGCTCTTTTTCCTGTAGAGACCTCATCTCCTTTTTACTTTCCTCTGTGCCAGGTCTATGGGTAATTTTCCTAAAGTTGGTACCTTTCTCAGAAATTCTCTCTCAAAACTGGGGCAAGACTATAGTTGCTGATGACTTTTATTAGAGTTGGCAGGTTTGATTCTCTTCTCTAAGTCTTATTTCCCCTTTGGTGTAGCATAGTGGTTAAAAGCACGGAATCTAAAGCCACAGACCTGGGTGACTCCTGCCCTATTTGCATCCTGGGGCTAGTAACTTAACTTTCCTGGCCTTGTTCTCACACTCGTAAAATAGGGTGATAACATACTTAGTCCTGCATGACACGCAGAACTGAGTAA